>NC_072420.2:17393815-17695589 GCF_028858775.2 Pan troglodytes
CTTATCCTTAAATCATAAAGAGTGTTAATGAATCTGGTAGCAAAAGTTGATTGCAGACTTCTTACAATGACACCATGGGATGACAACTGTGTTAACACAATTTTGAATATCTCATTAAACATTTTTTCTCTGCATGTATATTTTTCCTTTTTTTTTTTTTAGATGAAGTCTTGCTCTGTCGCCCAGGCTGAGTGCAGTGGCACAATCTCAGCTCACTGCAAGCTCCGCCTCCCGCATTCACGCCATTCTCCAGCCTCAGCCTCCCGAGTAGCTGGGACTATAGGCGCCCGTCACCACACCCGGCTAATTTTTTGTATTTTTTAGTAGAAACGGGGTTTCACCGTGTTAGCCAGGATGGTCTCGATCTCCTGACCTCGTGATCCACCCGCCTCGGCCTCCCAAAGTGCTGGGATTACAGGCATGAGTCACCACGCCCGGCCTTCTTCATACAAATTTGTTCATGTAATATATTAATTGCCTGCCTACCTTCCTATTACAGGTTTCTCAAACTTTGGTAGATTCTCTTTTGTTTCTGTTCACCAAGGTTTTGCCAGACCAAGCTACAGGCAGATTTTTACCATTAACAGCTCCTTCTAAAGTTATTCACTTTTGGTCAGTACTCTGGGCTGAAATTCCAACCATCAGTACTCTTTCACTTTGAAAAACAAGCTGGTTTGACTTTATTTGGAAACATATAACTGGATTGCTGTGCTGGATGCTAGTGAGCAATGGTTTAAGGACCCCGTTTATTGTAGGAAAGTTTATTACATTTTGTTTTCATACTGCTTTACAGGGTTGGAATTTTTGCAGCATTGGTATATAGACAACATGTCATTTGTTTTAGTTGCTACATGACACCTTAAGGTTTATTTTTTCTCCAAAGGAAATGGCAACTGTATTCTTTAAAAACACCTATGTAAAAATGAAATAACTGAACTTGTTTTTAGAGTATTCTATATTCTAGATGGATAATGCCGAAAAAAAAAAGATGCATGTGTACAGCAAAACTTGTTTTATGAAACAACTCCATGGGCCAGGAAAAATTAGTTGCCTAAGAAAGATGTGTAGTTAACTGAAAATTAAACACATATTGTCTTTGAAATTTATAAGACATTTAAAGCATCCATTTAACCTATCGGTGGTCTCCATATCTGTATAGTTGATGCCAGAAAGAGAGAATAAAAGATTACCTAGAGAAATGGACTTTAGGTAAGATTTTAAGATATGAAACATATGAACAAAATTTAGTTTTCCAGATGATTTGTATAAAATACTGCCAGATAATTTGCTAATTATATGGCACTGGGGACAATAACAAGGATTAATGAAAATGTTCTAACTCAACAGATTTTTAAATAATATTTTTCTTATACAAATAATAAAGATTTATTGTAAAAAATAGAAAATATAGATAAGAAAGCTGGGAAATTATTCATAATTTCTACTTTTTAATATAAACTATGCACATTTCAGTATATCAACATCCATACATTTTTCTATGCATATATACACTATTGCATACATGAATTAGTCCGTATTGTACACAGTCTTTTAAAATTCACCCCTTTAACATAAATATTGAAAATACCTTTTTCATGTCATAATAGTTTTTGAGAAATTGAGTATCATTTTAAAATAAAAGCAATGTCCTTATTGTGGAAAAGCCTAGCTCCTCCCTGTTGATTTTCACAAAAATCTATGTTTGGAAATGATAGAAAACAACATTCTATCATAGTGTTGTTTTCCTAGCAACACCACATAAGCTCCTGGTGTACAATCTAGGCACTTGTGGGTGTAACCTTTGAGCATGGCTTCATGTGTTTAAGCCTTAGGGCCTCGAGCACATCCTAGAATGGAGAAATGACATTGGGTATGCTAAGGGGCTGAGACCATGGTGAGGTGTAGAATATAGAAGGGCTCAGGAGTAGGTCTGGCTCCGAAGTCAGTGTATGGGGTCTAGGAAGTAGCTCAAAGTAGGAAGGATGTCCTTGAACAAAAAGGTCAAAAACTGGATAAACACGAATTCTCTGAATGAGCACGCATCCATAAACTTTAGGATAACAAAAGGCCAGGCTGCAAGAGACTGTGAAATGGATATGGATCACAATAATCAATTAAAAAATCTTTGACATACATTAATTCCACTAATATTTATTAAGCATAGGATAGTTTTATACACCATTCCCAGCTTAAAACAGCTTATAACATACACAATAGGGTGAGATGATTGTTAAGTAATAAAAGGCAATATGTAATTCATATGGTCCAAGAATAAGTGCTATAGGGATTTGTTTATTGGATGGTTTGCTTCTGACTTTTGCGAAGTAGAAATTTATAATGCTAATAGCAGCCGATATTGGCAAGTATTTTATAGGACTTATTTTTATGTTCACAACAACATGAGCATAAATTATTATTTTCAGGAAGACAGTGCCTATGGTGGTTACAGTCTTGGAGCCAGACTGTCTGAGTTTGAATCTCAGCCACTTACTTTGTGGCTTTTGGCAATTTATTTAACTCTCTATTTTTCAGTTTTCTCATCTATAGAAAAGAAATAATGGTAGTATCTATTTCATTTAGTGATTGTAAATACTAAATGTGTTTATATGTAATACTTATAAATAGCTCTACAAATGTTAGTTATTGTTATTAATTTTATTTTCGTGGTATAGAAATGAAGGTTTGGATAATTAAGGTAATATACCTAAGTTATGCAGGTAGTAAATGTTGGAGCCAAGGGTGAATACAGCTCTCTCTTACCTGAACCTGAGTTCTTAATGTAGCCACTTTGATGTCTCAAACTTTAAGCATGACAAGAGTGAGTCAAAGATAGTTTGGATTTTGATTATGGATGACTGGAATCATTCGTGAAATAGGGAAGTGACTAGGAGAGGTTGTTTTTATTGCTATTGTTGGATAAAGGAAAGGTCAGATTTAAGATGTCTCGAATTGGAACTGGTGAGGAGGCATTCAGGGTGAAATATGTAGCTGTGAGATAGAAATCCTGGACCAGAACTCTGTGGAGAGTTGGAGTGGAAGCTGAGATTAGGGTAGTATCTATGTTAAGTTAATAATAAGATTGGCAGGGAGATAATATTTTAAAAAGCAACATATATAAAAAGAAGGACTACGTCGAGAAGTCATAGCATTATTAACCATGGGGAAGGGAAGCTATTAAAGAACTCAGAAGTAGAATTGATAGGGTCCAACCAGAGTCAGTGATAGCCTGTCAGCATGCAAGATGAAGTCCAAGAACTCCACTAACAACAGGGTGGAACTCTCAACTCTGTGAGTAGAGAGGAAAGATTTTTCTATTTTTTTGATCATGAAATTGCTTATGAGGTACAGGCCCCAGGTGTTATGAAGAATATGACTTGGTTCGTTTGGGGCACTGAAGGTACTGGGGGAGGCACTACTTTTAGAGCGCTCAAATATGCCACGATTTCATTTCATTTTGCCTTCTCCAGGCCTGTGATATATTAAGGCAGTTTTTACTTAGGCATCGATATCATTTTCAATTTGGATCATTTCAAAAGAAAGAGAAGGACTTCTGTGTGTGTGTGTTATATGTTTTCTGGCTTTTCTTAGTCAAGTATTTCCAAGGATATTCTACCATTCGTTCTTTTTAATTTCCTGTTTTTGTTTGTTTATCAAATACACCAGATAATTTATCTTTCCCAGAAGTTTTAATTTTTGTTCCTATGTGGAAAGAGCTGGGAAACAGAGTTTTTTTTTTTCATATTTAGATTGACATTAAAGGTATGGCAGGTTCTGTTTGGGGAGCAATTTTATAATTAATAAAACTAAATTGTGCTCCTAGAAGTTCATAGTGCTGATCAAATGACACTTATATGTTGGTCTTTCTTTAAAAATTTGTTATAGAAAATAACAAATATTTTAATAAAATTAATTCTACTTCTAATTAAAGTCTAGAAATAAATCCACTATGATTATTTTGTCAGCTTTAGCTGAGGAATAACAAAATGAAATAGGATAATTAGCTGGAGCATGGATTTTCTGAAATAGAGGAGAGTAAACTACAGTTTTGGAGAGAAATATCTAAATCTGAAGCACAAAAAGAAGCAACAAAGTTGTTGGAAGTTCTGTTCTAAGCAACTATTACTTTTTTTGTAGTTGCTCTGCTGATTTCTAGGGTATTTCTCTATAGCTAATACTTAGAAAGATACTTCCTTATTGATATGTGTTTCCTAAAGGCATCATTGGAAGTTGCTTCCTATTTTTCTGATGGGTTCAGGTTGGTATGTTGAATCCAGTGATGCTTGAATTCAGGGGCCTAAAGTTCAAGGCAGACTTTAGGTCCCCAAGATTAGAAATGGATTATCTGTTTGTGTAGTCTGGAATTTCATATTTCAAGTTGTATTTGAAAATTAATTCCTCTGTTGCATTATATGACTTTTGGCTCTTGGATCATTCAAAACTCTGTCATCGTCTTGGTCCTTTGTGTCAATTTGTTTGGTTGTAGGTTTTCACAAAACATGGAGTAGCTATGCTGCACAATTGAGATTTTCCATTTCTTCTACATCTTTCCTCAGCTAGCCCATGATGATGTGATTGCTTCAATAGTAGGTCCTCACCAAGACTCTTCACATTTTACGTTGCCTCCACTAGTGTCATATCAATGTGGCTTTAGTATCAGCCAAATTCAGATCCAGGATTTTGTTGCTGAAAACTTAAATTTAGAATCACATGGTGTATATTTAAAGGAACTCTTAGATTCTCCTTTTAAGGAAAGATGTCTGAAAATTTTAAACACAGGTGTCTGTCATTGTTATGATATGTTTTGGAATTTATACTATGGCTGAAAATATCATTAAATATTGGATGGGTATGATAGCAGTATTGTCACATCTTTAGATCTTTTTTTGTTTATAGGTTATATATATTTATATAGGTTATATATATGTTTATATAGGTTATATATGTGTGTGTGTATTTTGGGGGACATCTTGAGTTCTGGGACAGCCTGCTTTGGTGAAAAGAGCCCCAATTTTGGTGTCAGACTGAGTGTGAGTGTAGGCTACATTCAGTTCTATCCCTGTTATTTTCCAACGGTAGACACTTTAGTTAAACTCATTTTCCCTGAGCTTCAGTTTCTCAACTAAAAATGGGGGAGCTACATTGTCAGGCTGCTAAAAGTTTCCAATGAGGAAATGCTAGGAAAACCATCATAGTATTTAGTAGAGTGGAATCGTAATAAATACCAGCTGCCTCTCTTCTCTCTGCCTTATTCCAAATTATGTACACCAGGATGATTTTTAATGCAAATGAATACCAAATTTTAGGTATCATCCAATTCATCCACGATCATTCAGTCCCTGTTTAGTTCATAGAATCATAACAGCTTGGACTTGAAAGTGACTTAAATAGCATCTAGTGTAATCTTTCACCTAAAAGGCATGGAGTCTTCCAGATTATGGTTGAATATTTCCCATACTGAGAATTCTACTTCACAAAGCAACCCACTATAATTTTTAAACTTGATCTTCAATAATAGCTTAAAATCAATTCCTATAATTAGTCAAAACCTTTTGCATATCTAAAACCATCTCTATTACCATGCTTTAAATATTCACATGTGAAGGCTTCCCACTATCTTCTGTTGTGTCTCATGTGATAATTTTTTCAGATCCTTCACCACTCTACTAATTTTCACTTTTAAAGTACTGTGTTTTAAAATAAGTTGGACATTTTTCCCCGTAAAATACTATTGTTTCTGGCTTTCCTAATTCTAATAAAGGCATTCACCTTCTCCTGGCCACACAAGAAAGTACAGTAGAATCTACCCATGCCAATGTTTCTTCTATACATCTTTTGAAATAAAAGTCCCTAACTTGGATATAATATTATACTTTATATTAATAAGGTGAACAGAAAAGAACTTGGAAAGCACCCCCATTCATGCTTTCACAAGTGTGTATTATGTACCAGCATTTTAAAAGGCACATTAAAATAGTCAAGAATTTATTTCAGCATTCAGCAGTTCGTGAATCCAGCAGCTCCAGACCACAAACTGTTCAGGGCTCTGACAAAGGGGTTGGGGGAAGACTTTTACAGGGTGAATGTAGAAGCAAGGCAAATAAAATATTTGATTTGTTAAAGTACAGCAGTAGCCTTATTTGGATCATTCCAGTGGGAATCCCTAGTCAGAGGTATGATTGACCTAAAATATGATCATTTACACTGAGTGGGGTTTTGACTTGCTTACATAGGAATCAAGGGCTCTGGAGCCACCTCACCCCGCTGGCCTCCCAGTTAATTTTTTAACAAGAGAAAACAAAATGAAAAGATATTACTTTTGCTAAAGAACAAAATGTCTATTTGGGAAACAAAGAAAAATAACACAATATTATCTTCTCTAATATAGTGCTTCTCAAACTACTTGTGGTGAAGGAAAGTTTAAAAAGAAATTTTAATATCTGTACAGACTAATACTTTTGGAAAATACAAAAAAAGAATTACTAGAAAAAGTGATGTTTAAGATACAAATCTCTATTTGTTGTTTTAATCCACAAATTATTACTTTTTTATTATTTTAAGTTTAGAATCTTGAAAAAGCTTCTAAATTCTTAATTTGTATACTTACTTTGTCCCAGATAGGTAATGAATAGTTTGCTGAGAGGCACCACTCTCAGTTCACACTCAGGGTAACACTGTATTAGTGCACATAAAAATAGGGTACAACTGAATCAAAAAAAAGGATCTTGTGGATCTTGTAGATGCTAGAGATACAACAGTGAACAGACCAAAGGTCCCAGAGTAGAGAATGACAGATACTAAACAAAGTAAAATACATAGCTATAGAATTTATAACCATGCAATGGTTATAAATTCCATAGAAGAAAAAATGAAGCAGGCAAAAAGGATAGGAATAACATATCGAGGGGTTGCAAGAAAAATTTAAGTCTATTTCTTTTGATTCTTGGTATAACTTTTTTTTTTTTTCTACAAGCGAACGTCTAATCACTTATCTGTGATGGTGATTAGATGAGGTTAGCTCTTGTAATCAACTATTTTGTAAATGATAAAATTAGGTTTTCTGAGGAGAAAATAGCCTTTTATTCACAAGGGTAATTTTTATTTTTAATATGTTAATTTTAATATTTTAAAATAGATTAATATATTTCTGATTTTGACTACTATTTGTTTTAAGATATTTTACCTATGGTCATAAATGAAATTGGGCTAGAAATTTTTTATTGTGTTCTTCTTATTGGTTTTACTATAAAAGCTGTATTACCCTTGTGAAGAAAATTGGATGGCATTCCATCTTTTTAAAAAAATCTGTGAGGCGGTTTATGAAAAATAGAGTTTGTATGTATTCTTTGAAGAGAATGATGAAATTTACCTATAAAGTTGGGTAAATTGATGAGTGTTATCATTCAGTTCGCTATTTCTCTCTTTAATTGGTATCAAGTCTATAATACTTTCTATCTACTGAGGCTTCTATTTTAATGTCTGTATTATTAGTTTCCAATATTTCTAATTTTAAATATCAGCCTATTTTTATTCATATCTGCTATTATAAGCTCTTTTAAAAATGGATATTATTAAGCATACTTATTTTTAGTCTTTGTTAGGTTGTTACATCAAATAAATTTAAAGTAAATTAAAGTGACAATTTTGGGGCTGTTGCTTGTCTTTTCTATCTATACTAGGTCACTTGCTTAGGTACTTAGGTTTACAAGCTTATTCTGATTGAAAAGGCAAGTTAGAAGACTTTCCTCCCCTCCTTACTCACTGTCGGCATTTTTGCAGTTGCCTAGCCCAGACCCTCCCCACATTTGAGTTGAAGCCACTTCATCCCAATTGCAGAAGCTGTTGGGTTGCCTGGTTCAATTTCTGACTAAAATTTATCTGTATTTAAGCCCCTGTCCTTTTATAAAGCTAACTCCCCAAATAGCTTCAGCTGTGAGTATTTTGTTTTGCTTATTTCTCTTGTTCAACCTCACACTCAACAAGGGAGCTCTACCTCAACCTCTGGTTTCAAGCAAATAGCATGAATGTCTCTGGTCCCCCAACTCATGTGGAAGATACTTTGTTTCCTCCTTTTACCACAGGAGGCTGAAGTTTTGGCCACCTCTGTTCACTGTGGGCTTAGCCCTGCAGCTCCACTTGCCGATTTGCATTTCTCTTCTGATTTTCAGGCATTGAGTTTTCATTCTGTTCTTAAGCCTGGAATTGTCTTTTGGATTTTTTTATTCTTATACTTTATTTACATTGCCATGTGTTTGAAGTGGAAATAATATTTTAAATTATGAACGCTGTACCATCTTGACTGGAATTCTCCTTTTGTACAAATGAAATCTATAAATGTTTTCTTAAAAAGGACTGTTTAATTGGGATCTCCTAAGGTATAGCTTCTTTAAGTAAAAAAATTGTATATTTAACCGGATGGTAAGTGGGACTTTGCCTGGTGAACCAGAATTTTTAGTAAGCCCCTAAATCTGAAAACAATCTTATGGGTGCCCACACATTCTAAAGACATTACTAGATCCTCAGATTGGACACCAGAGAAAGAAACCTGGCTGTTTCATCTTGTTTGTTTTAGAGTTAAAAATATATAATTTATTTTCAAAGTAATTATAAGAAAACCAATGATCACTTCTCAACTATTACAAAAAATTATGACAGGGTTTCAGAAAAGGTGTTTTTTTTTTTTTAATTGAGATAGTGTTTGACATTTTAGAGTTAGATTTTAAATGGATACGAACAGAATGTAGGAATCAACAGGAAAATGTAAGCAGCTTCACCAAACATAATCTCTATTTCTTTTAAAGTCATTGCCCACAAGAACTCACAAAAACTACCCCATGAGAAGTGGCACCAACACGGGTTACAACTGCACTAATTAAATAAGGTTCTCTCTATGCCTTAAGTTCTCCATCTCTCTGCTGTAACCATGACCCAGCAAAATGAGTAGGGAGAAGGAACTCAAGCTGTGAATTGTGGAAAGATGTGACTATGCACACCTTTCTCTCTTTCTCTGTTACTGCAGTTCCTAAGCCTGTCAAGCCCAGCAGAAGAGATAAAGGTATTAGACTGGTCTGTAAATTTCAATGCCTAAAAATATCCACCAAGCTGTAGATCTTCCCAAGATATTTTTCAGGAATGAAGCATGTAAACTTACATGAGTGAAAGACAGTGGTAAAAAAAAAAAAAAAAAAAAAAAGAAAAAAAGTCTATTTTGGGCTTTGGCTCCTACCTAAATCTAGCTTGTTCAATAAACCTGTTCACTAAGTTTTATGTTAAACCATATTCGTGCATTTTTCCTTGCCATTATACTTAATAATGCAACTTTAAAAATCTTAAAATAAATGAATACTTGATTTGAAATGTTCATGTGTGTACAGACTTTTTGATTGAAGCAAAAAATATTTAATGAAATCAAACCTTCCACACTTTAAATTGCAACCCAATTCACATGAATACAAATGAGCTTAAAAATAATATTGCATATGTATAAAAAATCAAATAAGGGAAATATAAATCAACAGCTATGCTTGTATCGGTTTAATTTTAAGCCATGATACAAGAATTACTCTGCTGCGGCTCATTAACACACTACTAAAAAGCAAATCATATCTTTTCTCCATTTTATGTAACATTTTATTTTGCCTGATTATGTGTTCTCATAAAATAGGCCTTCATGACTTATATAAATGTGGAAAGAAGTTATTTCTGAGAAATGTTATTGGCAATAAGGAATTGGCTTAGGTAAACTATTTTAGAATTGGTAAGAGCCTATGTGGAGATCAAATGTATTACCATGTAAATTCATATACCATATACATTTCATTTCATAGCTTTGCTGTTATTGTTGTTTCTTATGTATATAGCCCAATACATATTTTACTCACATTCTCCAGTTGTCTGATATCTTCGTCAGATTTTTTTCTCGGGTCTGTCTTTAAGATTTAGATAAATTGAATGTTATTAGCAGTACTCGTTCAATTAGAATGTTTTTATGAAACCCATAAAACATTACACTGCTAGAGTAAATGATTCAGCATATGATTCAAACCAAACTAAATTTCCCTTCAACCCAAAATAATCTCTAAGTCATAGTGGTCTATACAGAATTTAGTCATATTTTGATATTTATAAATATTAATCATAAATATAATATTTAGAGTTAGTACTGAAATCGTATTTAGTAATGATAAGAATCTAATTGCTTATTTTGACATTAATCACTGTAGCTCCTATTGTCAAATATCTACCGACAAAAATAAAAATAAACATGAGTTTGAACATGTTAAATGCACAAAGATCATCTGAAAGTACCAGGTTGAGTAAGAAATGATTAAAGACATGAATGAATATTTATATTTTATAGAACTTTAATTTCATAATAAGAAGAAAGAACTAGGTATAGTTGTATTATTTGGCCTTTATAATGAATAGTTTTTCTTCATATCATTTACATGTAATATGAGGATATTCTGGGATGTTGAACAGTCTTCCAGATAGGAAAAAGGAAGGGATTCGAAAGAAAATTTGAATAAATATTTCATATTTATCTTTTTGTGAGCTTCGTAATAAACCACACAAAGCTTTCATCTGGAATACTTATTACTAAAACTTGCACTGTAGCTGTAGATTG
Organism: Pan troglodytes; assembly: GCF_028858775.2. NCBI lineage: Eukaryota > Metazoa > Chordata > Mammalia > Primates > Hominidae > Pan > Pan troglodytes. Next base: position 17,404,440 of record NC_072420.2, read on the forward strand.
ACATTAACAGGGAAAAATAAATATAACCCATTTCCCAAGACACTAAAATATGCTAAATGAAGTAAAAAATGTAAAGTAATTTTGAAAACTTAAATTGATATTGAAATGTGAGTTAATTTTATCTTAGTCATCATCATTGTTATTGAAGAAAGGCAGATTTTATTCGCCAGGATTATTTATTTTAGTTTAGATTAAAAGCTGCTCTCTGACATATGAGTTGACTCCTGTATCTACTTTTCTGAGATACTATTGGCTGAAACATGTTGATTAAATTTTGTAGTAACTTAATTACAAGATTCAGAGATAGTAAAGCTTTAATGTAGGTTATAATTTTATAATATGAACTGACATTTCTCTAGTGCTCTGCAGTTTTCAAAATGCTTTCATAAGCATTGTCTCTTCCCATTTCTACAACAATTTTGCAGTAGGAAATAATAGTATCCCTCTTTTAGAGATGGAAAAGTTAAAGTTTCAGAGAGAATAAATCACTTAGCTACTAGATGGCTGAATCAGAACTCAATCATGTGACGAGAGGTAGTATATAGCATATCTTAAGAATCTTCGTAGCAAGATTAACAGCCTTGGAGACAAAAGGTCTTTGTTTAAATTCATACTTTTTACCCTTTGGTGGTAGTGCGCCCTTGGGCAACTGAGAAATCTGATTGGGTCTCAGTTTTTTAATCTGTTTAATGGGATAGCAAAGTTCATTATTGGGTATTGTGATAAGTAAATGAGTTGACACCTAGAATGTACTTAGACTGTACCTTGTATATTTTTAGTGGATGCCCAGTAAAAATCCATTGATTGTTGTTGATTAGTACCAATTCAAACTTGAAGTTCCAGATTGCAGTTATTTGATGTTTTGGTCTGAATTGTTGTCTTTAGTGAGAAACATCTAACTTAAAATAGCTTAAGAAAAAAAAAAGGGTGACTTATTAGACCACTGAGTTGGGAAAAGTTGCTATACTTTCATACATTCAAAGGAAAACCTGAATCTTGGATTAAATGGCACTGAAGACTCAGTTCTTCCCCAATCTATATCTCTGTTCATTTCTTCTTTCTGCTGTCGCTGCTTCTTCATGGCCTAGCCTCGTTATCTTCTACCATAGATAGGCTTTGTCCAGAGTGTTCATTTTTCCATCCCAGGGAAGGGCTCTGATTGGCTATGCTTAAAATTTGCACTGGCTCTTTATTTCCAAAAGTATTGTTAGAGAAAATGGGGATATGGATGTCATATGGATATCTCTGTGTCTAAGGGATTGGTATGTTACCAGAAGCAATTGAAACAACATGCCTTTTGGAGAAAAACTGAAAAACCAGAAACAAAATGGTAATGAAAAAGATACAAAGTAGTATATTCTATCTGACTTTCTGAAAATCAGAAAGAAAAACTGTTAAAACTAAGAAAACTTGGTTTTGAACTGAGTTTTGAGATCAGTTTTAAGAATTAAGTCTTAAAACTAAGAACACTTAGTTTGGAAAACCTTCGAATATAAAGCTGCCCTATAAGGTTTTCAGAGGATTAGTGTTCCCTCATGCCACCATCAGGCTAGCACCAGGCAGAGGTATCTAGTGTTGCCTGACAGTGATGTGCAGGGGAGAATATTGCTACAACAACAGACAGAAAGGATGGTGATGGTCTGATTTCAAAAACAGATCAGTGTAACTATGTAGCTACTTAGTCAATAGCAAATTTCCTAGACATTCTTATGTTTTGCTAAGATGGCAGTAGAAGCTTGACTCTGACAGTTGCTCCAAATGAAGTAATAAACCTATCATTCTAGTTACCTTGTCATTCATCTGTCTTCAAGGTGGAATACATATATCACCTCTGAGTGAGCTTTCACATTGTTAAAATATTGAAAAGTCATTCAATGCCATAATTGTCAAAGCATGAAATTTAAATAAAATCCTTTGCCCAACTTCTCAAATACCTCTGTGATCTCTGGATGGCACTGTGCAAACCACAAACCTATAGAAATTTCAGGGGAGGTTGAATTAAGGAACTATCGAATTAAAGAGTTGATTTGCAGTAATTAACATTTCACTTTCTGAAAACCCCATATATTTAACAACACTATTATAATACGTTAACATGTGCTTCAGCTTCTTTCTCACTCTACAACTGGTTTAATGCTTAAACATTTCTTCTCTATACTTGGTATGATTTCCTCCTTTTCTTGCATTATATGAGTTCTGCACTTGTTTTCAATGTCCAAACTTGAACTCATCACCTGTCCCCAAAACCTGTCTTCCTTTTATTATGTCTAGCTCAGTAGTTGCGCAAATTTGAAGCCTGGATAACACCCTTGAACTTTTTCTCAACCCATGAATTCATCTTTAGTCAGTCAGTTGACTCTAATTCTTAAATAGCTCTTAATTCTATCTATTTATGTCTAACATGATGCCTCCATTGCACTTTTAGCATTAAGTTTAATTTCTTGACTTGAACTTCTAGGCCTTTTGTAATTGGTTCTTGTTCTGAATCTGAAGTCCTTCAAGATGCAATTCAAATAGTGTTAAAATATTGCATAGGCTGTTCATATAATTTCACAGAAACTTCTGACAAAGAATATCCTCAATGTCATGCAGGTAGAAGCATCATAAAATACTGCTATATGATTAATCTATAAGGGTTCATGAAACAATTTAGTTAAAATATGCCTATTTTCACATACTTAGATAAATTCATTAATTAATTTTTATGTCACTATCTTGCCTGGTATAAAATAGGAATTTGGTTTCCCCCCAAAAGAATAAGATAATGAATATAATATATAGCTGTAAAATGAATATACAATTGGGGCCTGGTTAGTGTTACTTCTCTTTATGGTCATCCCCACTTACTATAGCTGACAAACACTGGCACTTGCTTCTGTTTCTCTTCACAGTTAATATTCATTACTGCTTTGTAATATAGGACTTTCCAATAAAACGTTTTCAAATAGAAACTATCCTGGAATGCTCATATGTGTTTTGTTTTCTTTTCATATATACAAAAGCCATCAAGTGCAGTCATTGTAGATACTTTTGATCATTGCAGATGGTCAAAATGATTTTTCAATAATTTAGAATAATCTATTCATTTCCTGAATTAGGGAGGCTAGTAATATCAGCTATGTTTATTAAACGCTGGAGTCAGTTCTATTTTCTTGTAAAGTTTAGGTATAATGATCATTAAGAATCACCATATTCTCCTGAATTTCCCCCAGTCTTTATATAGACTTTTATTTTATTATTATATATATTTATTTTGAGACAGTGTCTTGCTCTGTTATCCAGACTGGAGTGCAGTGGTGCAATCACAATCCACAGCAGCCTTGACCTCCATGGCTCAAGTGATCCCCCTACTTTAGCCTGCTGAGTAGCTGGGAATACAGGTGCACACCACCATATCCAGCTAATTTTTAATTATTTTGTAGAGATAGGGTCTCACTATCTTGCTCAGGCTGATCTCAAATTCCTGGGCTCAAGTGATCTTCCTGCCTAGGCCTCCTAAAGTGCTGGGATTACAGGTATTGGCCACCATGCCTGGCTGAATGAATTTTTAACGTAAATGTATAAAACATGAATCTCCTCTGAACTTTCAACTGTTGATTCCCTGGAAAATGAAGGTTGTTGATTAAATGCGGTAGTAACATATGTATGAATAAAACATACTGTATCTGTTGGTGCTATATAGCACCTTGAGAGCACAAGATTTTTCCTAACTATTCATTCTTTACTTTTTTAGCTTTGTTGCTTAAGAGCATTATAACTCATATCTATTAGTACTTATTTGATATTTTAAAGCTTAAGGGGACTGAGAAATGTATTGTTAAAAATAATTTAAATTAAATGTAACAAAAGATATTTTATTATTTCTGATCTTATGCAACAGATTTTATTGGAGGTGGAATGAAGTCTGTTGGTAACCAATAAGATCTATTTCAAAATGTACAGTATGAAATATTTTAAAGAAAAAAGAAAGAAAACCAGAAAAGAAAAATTAAAAAAAAAAAAACAATGTCTTGGATATATTATTTTTTATTTTTTGAGATGGAGTTTCACTCTTGTCACTGAGGCTGGAGTGCAATGGCGGGATCTCAGCCCAGTCCAACGTCCACCTCCCAGGTTCAAGCCATTCTCCTGCCTCAGCCTCCCAAGTAGCTGGGATTACAGGCGTGCGCCACCATGTCCAGCTAATTTTTATTTTGTTTTGTTTTCAGTAGAGACAGGATTTTGCCAAGTTGGTCAGGCTGGTCTCTAACTCCTGACTTCAGGTGATCCACCCACCTCACCTCCCAAAGTGCTGGGATTACAAGCATGACCCACCACGCCTGGCCTATCGTGGGTATTGTTATTAGTGGAACTTTCCTTTCTTCAAAGTATATTGCAATAACTACTAATTTTCTCCATGTATCTAGCAAAGATAACCCGAATAAAAGGTATTAAATTATAAAGTAAAACCTAGCTGTTGGAAAGAATTTAAAAACAGAAAATTAAAGCTACCCATAATTGTATTACCTAGGAATAAACAAGATTGGATTTCATTCATTCTAGCCCTTTAAAAGTAAATATGTGCATGTTGTCTTAGTTTGGGCTGCTATAAAAAATTAACATACACTGGATGGATTATACAACAGAGATGTATTTCTCAAAGTTCTTGAGCCTGGGACATCTGATATCAAGGTTTCAGCGTGGCTAGGTTCTGGTGAGGGCCATCTCCTTGCTGTATACTCATGGCAGAGAACAGAGAAAGAAAAAGCAAGCTCTCTCTTGTCTTTTCATAAAAGCACTAATCCCACTCGTGAAGCTTTCATGGTCATGATGAAATTACCTTTAAAGGTCTCAATTCCTAATATTACATTGGGAATTAGCATTTCAAAATATTAATTTTTGTGGGACACAAGCCTTCAGTCCATAGCATTTTTTCACTGCCCACACCCAAAATTTATGTTCTCACATGCCAAAGGCATTCCTTCAATCTTTACAGCCCTGACGTGCCAGTATTACCTCTAAAATTTAAAGTTCAGAGTATTTAAAAATCATCTAAATCAGATATGGCTGAGACTCAAGATACTATTCATCTAGAAGCAAGAAGGAAAAATTGGGGTATATATTAGCCTTTTGATCTTAACATAATTACATGAATGTTGATCATTGTCCAATATTCTATTATAATGGCTATATAATTGAATATGTATTGCTCTATCATTCTTTATTTTATAATTCTCCAATTGCTGAATATATTAAGTTTATTTAAGTTTTTACTATTATAAATAACACTTTGATGAACACATATGCATGTAAAGTCTATATTTATACTTCCTTAACATGGATTATTAATACCTGAAAGGAAAATTACTATTTCAGAGGTAAAGTTTTATCAATATCTTCACTTCTGGAAAACACCAGTGTATGTGGTGAGAAGGGATCAAATTGCTACCCTGGTATAATTAATATGATATATTTAGGTTTTCATTTTCATTTATATTTCTTATGTCACAAAAAACAGACCTTAATTATTATGTAGGTACTATACGAGTGAAATGCATGTGTTGTTGGTATAAAGAGATCTTGGAGCTAAGATAATTGGCTAGAAGTATTGTCTTCTTGATTGGAGCTTGCAAGATTCATTTCAGCTGGTTAAAGTGTTTATAACTGCTTTGAAAGTTTACATAAGAGATTAGCTTCATTTAATTTGTTCTAGGGTTTCTCAGAATATCTTCACTGCTTTCTTTCTTTTCTTTTTTTTTTTTTTTTTACAAGTTTCTGTTGTATCTCTATTGATATGGTTTGGGTCTGTGTCCCCAACCAAATCTCATCTTGAATTCTAATCCCGGTATGTCCAGGCAGGGACCTGTAATCCCCATGTGTCGAGGGAGGGAAGTGATTGGATTATGGAGGCAGTTCCCCCCATGCTGTTCTCATGACAGTGAGTGAGTTTCATGAGATCTGATGGATTTAAAGGTGGCAGTTTTTCCTGTGCTTACACTTCACTTCTTTCGCCTGCTGCCATGTAAGACATGCCTGCTTCACCTTCCGCCATGATTGTAAGTTTCCTGAGGCTTCCCCAGCCATGTAGAACTGTGAGTCAATTAAACCTCTTTATAAATTACCATGTCTGAGGCATTTCTTTATAGCAGTGCAAAAACGGACTAACACATCTACTAAATAGAACACTTATATAAATAAGTTCAATTAAAAATATAGTAATAGTGTTATAGGTAGATAGATAGGCTTGAATGGGGAAGGGGAGGGTTCTCCCCCCACCTTCACCCACTAGAAATGTCAAGGGATGGTTCGGCAGTTATTACATTGCCTGTCTAAAAGTGATACATTGACAGCCAGTGCCAGGGATAGGGCATTTTCTGAGGGTCCACACCTGTTAACATTAAAGTGTCAGTTAAAGACAGGCCTCAGGGGGAAGCAACTTGCTGGGCATGCATATTAAGAGACAGAAATGACGAAGTATGATCTTCCAGGTACCCTCCACTGGAAAAAGGAAGAAAGCCTTAGATGGGCATGCTTATAACTCCCTAAACACACTGCATGTGCTCAATTCCCAAGGGTAAGGAAGGCACTGTGCATGCGGGAAGCCCACCCTAAGGGAAGAATCATGGGAAAGAGGTGAGCCTATGAAGTCCCAGGATCAAGGTTAAAGCTTCTCCTTTTTTCTCCCTTTTACCTTCAGGCACCCACTTGCATCTCTTCTGGGGGTTCTTTCCTTTCTTTCCTGTTCTAAGGCTTTTTAAATAAACTTGCATTTCTTCTCTGAAAGTTGCCTCTGTCTCTTTTCCTGCTTTATGCCCCTCAGTTGAATTATTTCTTCTGAGGAGGCAAGAATTGAAGTTGCTGCAGACACGTATGGATTCAACGTGGTAACCTTGGAGTAACTTGGATCTCTTCTACTGATAAAAATAACATGGCTGGTAGCACATTTGTTTTTAAGGTTTAGAAGAGTTTTGATGATGTCACTTAATAAGAGGATAGAACTGATCAATTTTGTACGTAACAAGTCATAATGTTGAATAACTGTATTTGGAAAGAAGGCAAAAATCCAGAATTTCCACTTCCTGAATTGGTACTATTCGTCTTTCCATTTAAGGGTTGATTTGATCACAGATCAGGGATTCTTAATTGTTGGTCAAGAATGGTTAAACTCATCTGTTTTTTCTAGTGGGTGTCATGATTATTTAACAAATAAATTAACTTGCCAATGATGTACATTTAAAAAAAAATACCTGGGTTCTGGGATTGGAAGAGTGATCCTGGTATGTTTGTGAAGACACAGGAGGGTGGTTATGGGTAGAGCAGAGGAAGCAAAAGGAGTACTAATAGAAGAGAAAATAAGAAAGGTAACAGGAGGAAGTTTTGTCAAGCCTACTGGCTTTAAGGAATGGACTTTTATTCTGAATGAACTAGTACACCATTAGAAGTTTTGAGCAGAGAAGTGGCATGTAATTTCCATCCTTTTTTTTTTTTTTTTTTTTTTTTTTTAATTTTTAAGACAGAGTCTCACTCTGTCGCCCAGGCTGGAGTGCAGTGGCGCGATCTCGGCTCACTGCAAGCTCCGCCTCCCGGGTTCACGCCATTCTCCTGCCTCAGCCTCCCGAGTAGCTGCGACTACAGGCGCCCACCACCAGGCCCGGCTAATTTTTTGTATTTTTTAGTAGAGACGGGGTTTCACCGTGTTAGCCAGGATGACCTCGTGATCTGCCCGCCTTGGCCCCCGAAAGTGCTGAGATTACAGGCGTGAGCCACCGCGCCCGGCCGTAATTTCCATCTTAAAAGCATTAGTTTAGCTGCTAAGTTGAGAATATGCGGTCGGAAAGCAGGGCAGTTTTAGTAAGATATGTTGGAAATCTGCTTTTCAACATGTAAGATGGTGATGTATTGGCCCAGGTTGTTAGCAGTGCAGGTGTTGAAAAGCAAGAAATAAATTTTGGAGATAGAGCCAAAGTTTTTACTAGTGGATGAGGTGGGGTTAGGTATGACTGCAAACTTTTTAGCCTGAGTAACTGGGAATATAGAGTTGCAGTTATCTAAGTTGAGGATTGATATGGTTTGGCTGTGCCCCACCCACATCTCAACTTGAATTTTATGTCCCAGAATTGCTGTGTGTTGTGGGAGTGACCCAGTGTGAGGTAATTGAATCGTGGGGGCCGGTCTTTCCCGTGCTATTCTCCTGGTAGTGAATAAGTCTCACGAGATCTGATGGGTTTATCAGAGTTTGCTGCTTTTGCTTCTTCCTCATTTTTCTCTTGCCACTGCCATGTAAGAAGTGTCCTTTGCCTTCTGCCATGATTTTGAGGCCTCCCCAGCCACGTGGAACTGTGAGTCTAGTTAAACCTCTTTTTCTTCCCCATCTCAGGTCTTTATCAGCAGAATGAAAAGAGGCTAATACAAGGGTGAATGCAGTAATGCAGGCTTAAGGGCTGTGGAGAATCACAAACCATATCTGGGCATGTTAGGGTATCTGGCAATTTTTAGTAGGCATTTACTTGGAGTGTGGAATTTAGGAGAGGAGTCCCTGCTGGAGATACATACTTGGATTTTGTCAGCTTGTAGAGTGCATTGAAAGCTACAGACTGAAGCTATTAATATTACCATCATTAGATTCAAGAAATAGTAAATACATGGACTCATAAAAAATATTTTTTGTATAGTAATACTGTCTCAGCAAGTAGACAGTTGGAGAAAACAAGTTTAGATTTTGTGTCATCATTATAGAGTCCCATAATCTGACATGGATTTATAGTTAAATATTTATGTGAAGCAGCTATTACAAACAATGGTAAGATTTATTAGAATGATATAATTTAGGTCATTCAAGGTTGCCTTGTTCCCCTGTACCATCTGTTTTCATTTTAAGGTGTATATAAACTCTAATGATATAATTTTCAAACTTTATTTATTTTAGTTTTGCTTTCTTGTCTTTCCAATGTGCAACACATTCCTATTTGTGATATCCCTCAGTCCAGGTGAAAGTGTGTGGATAAAGATCTTCCCAACTCACATGCCCAACCTCCTTCCCCACTTCCACCCTAACCCTCACCTCTTTAATAGCCCTTTCTCTACTGAAAATATCACTGATAAAGTGACTAGCTATTTTACTATTGCAGTTCTCAAACAAAAAGCACAGTATGGTGGAGAGAACCTTTAGCTTCATGGTGTTTTGATCCGTAAATTTAATCTACATTTTTGTATGTGCATTTACGAGTGCTTCATGAATGTCCCCTTTTTCATTATTAGGTGCTACAGGTTGAAAATAGAATATTAGGACTAGCATATAAGCCTTGTATTATTTAGTTAGTTTGTAGTAGTGACCTTATTTCTTGAGTGCTTTCAGATATACTTCTTCATTAGATGCTCATAAAAGCCATGTGAGGTAGGCAGGATGTGGGAACCCCATATATACCTTAAAAAACTGAGGCTCCAAGTGTTTTGGTCCCACTGAAGGTACAGAGTTTCATGACGAAATGAGAACCCAGGTCTTTTGTATCTAATAAATATATATGTAGGTGTGTGTATAGTGGAAATATACACATGCACATTTGTGAATGTATATATATTTCAATATATGCCTATGTGAGTGTGTCTCCTCATAACAAGACAGATGGTAATATATATAGTGAAATGTGCCAGAGGAAAAAAAATATATTGTTATCTGTTTATGTAAGAACGCTAAAATGTTTGCAATTGTCTACAAAGAAAGAAATTGTTAATGTTTTTAATTAACATTCAAACAATTTAAATTTTCATTGTGCGATTAGTTTTAACAGCTTATTTTATATTACTTGAGAATCTAATACATATACCTATTAAGTCATTAAATTCAAAATGACTATTCAGAAGATGCATATTTAATAAAATAAAATAACCAAGTTTGACAGGTTATTTTAAAACACTTACAGACCAAGATTTCCAAAGGTGTGTTTAAAAAGTAATAGATGGCATCAACTTTAACTGTCAGCAAAGTCAGTCCTTGTGGAGTTGCCTAAGAAATGTGATTCATTTGAAAGTCATATTTGATAATTCTAGGGTAATATGCAATCTAAATTTAAATTTCATTTACATTAAGTGAAAGCTCAAATTTTTATTTTTGTTTTTAATTCTGTGGTATAACTCTCTCCTTTTTGGAAACTACCACTTGGCTTAAGAGTTCATCATGATCATTCCCCAACTGACTGACTTTTGAGAGCACTCTTAGTTCTGACATGGAAAGTAATATAGTAGTACCTTCTTTTAAAGAGTTTTTTTTATGAGTGAATTGAATGTCATTGAAAGACAGCAGTGTCTTACATAGTTGAGAAAAGGAATAAAGACAAAGATTGGTTCACAAATTTAATCTAATGCTAATGAGACTTCTTATTTAGTTTGTGTAAATAAAATAATGTATGTAATTAGTGCTGAGCACATTCCCATTGGGAATGTGTATTTATATGTGTATTTCAAGGGCACCAGAGTCATTTTGTTTACAAGTACATAAACTGTAATGTAACTTTCCACTACAGGTGGCAACATCTTAAAATATTTCAAACGTATCTATTTCCTGACGTATTTTAATAATCTTCTTCTCCAAATATTAAATTTGAATTCTACTCAACTTTCAGTTGGACTCTACTCTTAAGTAATATTAAAATGTTTCATACCCTTTTTTTTTTTTGAGATGGAGTCTTGCTCTGTTGCCCAGGCTGGAGTGCAGTGGTATGATCTTGGCTCCTTGCAAATTCTGCTTCACGGGTTCAAGTGAGTCTCCGGCCTCAGCCTCCCGAGTAGCTAGGATTACAGACTCACGCTACCACACCTGGCTAGTTTTTGTATTTTTAGTAGAGACAGGGTTTCGCCATGTTGGCCATGCTGGTCTAGAACTCCTGACCTCAGGTGATCCACCTGTCTTGGCCTCCCAAAGTGCTGAGGGATTACAGGTGTGAGCCACCGCTCCCGGCCTGTTTCATACCATTTTATTTATTATATCTGTAAATGAACTTATGCTAGTTTCATGCCTGACCCTCCATATGCATTCAACAGAAGCTTGCATACATGATGAGAGAATGAATTCCTATAAACATTGAACATTCTTCTGTAAAAACTTCTTGATCTTGCAGGTTATTATAACACTGGTATTTCAAAAGACACTGGCTCTAGTTAGTTTTGGACGTCAGGTTTTTAGCTCCTAGGGCACCATATTCCTCTCATTCCCATTTTTTTCTATTTCATTGATATTTTACTGTACTATGTTTATCCATTTGTGAAATATGAATTAAACATTAACTTTTGATATCATTTGATCAATATACTTACTAATAGATGTCAATTGGAGGCGAAGATAACACACTTTTGATTGTAGAGGAATGTGATAGTCATTGGTTGACTGAGTGGAGGATTTGAGTTATAATAAAAAAAAGATTACTATCTTTTATTTAGAAGACAGACTCCTTGGGAAGCAGAGGCAGGTGGATCACGAGATCAGGAGATCAAGACCATCCTGGCTAACACAGCGAAACCCCTTCTCTACTAAAAATACAAAAAATTAGCCGGGCGTGGTGGCGGGCGCCTGTAGTCCCAGCTGCGCGGGAGGCTGAGGCAGGAGAGTGGCGTGAACCCAGGAGGCGGAGCTTGCAGTGAGCCGAGATCGTGCCACTGTACTCCAGCCTGGGCAGCAGAGCGAGACTCTGTTTCAAAAAAATAAAAAAGAATCAGTGCTTCCACATTTCTCACAGTGTCATGTAAAGGTAATCCCCACTAAGAGTCGTGTAAGTAGCTAACTCACTAAAGTGCGTGCAATCTGTTGTTGAACCTCAAATTTTAAGGAAGCAAGAGATAGTCCTTTGACTCCTCAGCCGTGTGTGTGTGTGTGTGTGTGTGTGTGTGTGTGTTTAAGCACATATAGGTGATGAGTATTAGAAGGGGGAAATCTTGCAAAGCCACACCACATCACAATAAAAAATGTGCTATTCTTCTGAGTTGACACTAATGGTAGGGTACAGATCCTGGGGAGTCTTGGAAAAACATCTTTATGATTTAAGATGTCAGAGGTTTTCTGAGTAAAGGAAATGTTCCAGATCATCATTCTCTTCCTTTTTCTATTGAGCTCATGATTCTCTTCCTTTTTCTATTGAGCTCATCATTCTCCTTTCTCTATTGAGCTCGTTAAAAGATTAGTTCCCCGCCTTTCTATAAGATCAGGTAATAAAATCAGAGACTCCACTTCCAACAGGATGATGAAAATATATGTTTATTTGTTTTAAGCTGGATTTATAATGTTCGCATAAATGAGTAACCTTGAGGAAAATAGCATTACTATTCAGTCTCCTTTTTCTTCTTATTTTTTTTTTTTTCTGTTTTGAAAGCTGGAAATAAGCCTCAGACATAGCCTTCCCTTCTAGGTTTTCTTAAATGGCTGTATGTTAGCACATCTTTATCTACAAAAGTAGATTTAGGAAATTAATAACCCAATGCACATTGTAAATTAAAGGTGGTAACACACTTGTTCAAATCTGGATTGATTCTAAGTCTCAGACACTTAAATTTAGAGATTTTGGCAAGAACCACCAAGTGGCTGAAATAAATGAAGAAAACAGGAACAGTGCCAATTAGAACACTGGAAGAAACCCAGAATTCAGTCATTTAATGAAGTGTTTAATATTGCAGAGCATGTTATTGTGATCTATTTTATGTCAAAGTGCTAAATATATTTGATCATTTCAAATGATCTCTGCCACCATTTTATAAAGTGTTCATGTTTGGAACACTCATTTCACCATACATATTTGTAGGTTCTGTAAAATTTAAAGCCATTAATTAAGATTGCTAATTTTAAATGAAGTATTTTTCCCAGCTTATTATACTTTCTAATCTAAACCTCATATAAACTAAGAAATAGACCCAACTCCAAAATAATATATTTAGAAAGCCAGTATATTTAGAATCCAAATATATGTTTATTGAACTAAATTTGATATTAATTTATGAACCAATTTGTGAATATGTGAAATATCCAGTTTTTTAAAGTTTTATTTTATTTAGAATTTTCACATAATTGTACATATTTATGAGGTACAGGTGATATTTCAATGCATGTATACATTGTATAAGGATCAAATCAAAGTAATTAGCATATCCATTACTTTAAACATTTGTTGTTTCTTTGTAGTGATAACATTAAAATCCTTTCTTGAAATATACATTACTACTAGCTATAGTCACTCAACTGTGTGATAGAACACCAGAAATTATTGTTCCTAAGTGTAACTTTGTACCCTTTGACCAATCTCTTCCTATCTCCCCATGCTTTCCCCTCCCTAGCCTCTGGTAACCATTATGCCACTTTCTGCTTTTACGAGATCAACTATTTTAGATTCCTCATATGAGCGAGGTCATGTGGTGCTTGTCTTTCTGTACCTGTGTAATTTCATTTGATATAATATCCTCCAGATTCATCCATGTTGCCACAAATGACAGGATTTTATTCCGCTTTATGGATGAATAGTATTGCATTATGTATATTTACATATTTTTTTCTTCATTCATTCATAATTGGTCACTTAGGTTGATTTTATATCTTGGCTTTTGTGAATAGTGCTGCAATAAAAATGGAAGTGTGGAATCTCTTTGACATATTGATTTACTTTCCTGTGACTATATATACCCAGTAATGAGATCGCTGAATCATTTGATAGTTTTCTTTTTAAGTTTTTGAGGAATCTCCATGTTGTTTTCCATAGTGGCTGTACTCAGTTACATTCTTACCAACAGTGTGTAACAGTTTCCCCTTCTCCACATTCTCACCAAATTTGTTAATTTTTATCTTATTGATTATAGCCATTCGAAGTGGGTTGAGGTAAATACCTTATTGTGGTTTTGATTTGCATTTTCCTGATGATTAGTGATGTTGAGCTATATATATATATATTTATATATTATATATAATATTTATGTATATTATATATAATATATAAATATGTATTATATATAAAATATATATTATATAATTTATATGAATATATATAATATATTATATATAATATTTATATGAATATATATTATATAATATATTATATATAATATTTATATGAATATATATTATATATAATATATTATATATAATATTTATATGAATATATATTATATATAATATATTATATATAATATTTATATGAATATATATTATATATAATATATTATATATAATATTTATATGAATATATATTATATATAATATATTATATATAATATTTATATGAATATATATTATATATAATCTTTATATATAATATTTATATAAAATATATTATATATAATATATTTACATAATATGTATTCATAAATATATAATATATAATATTTATATATTATATAATATTTATAAATATATATTATATATAATATTTATATATTATATAAATATATAATATATATTATATAATATTTATATATTATATAAATATTATATAATATATATTATATAATATTTATATAATATATATTATATATAATATTTATATATTATATTATATATAATATACATAAATATATAATATACATAAAGAAGAAGAATGTCTTCTTTTGGGAAATGTCTAGTCAGGTCTTTTGCCTATTTTTAATAGGGTTTTGTTGTTGTTGTTGTCGTTTTTCTTTTTTTTTTCTGTTGAGTTGTTCGAGTTGCTCATATTTTGGAAATTAGCCCTTGTCAGATACGTAGTTTGTGAATACTTTCTCCCATTCTGTAGATTGTTTCTTCACTCTATTGTTTCCTTAGCTGTGCAGAAGTTTTTAGTTTGATATAATAGAATTTGTCTATTTGTGCTTTTATTTGTGCCTTTGAGGTCTTATTCAAAAAATTCTTGTCCAGACCAATGTCATGGGAGCTTTTCCTTAGTTTTCACCTGGTAGTTTAATAGTTGGGATCTTACATTTGCCTTCAATCCATTTTCATTTGATTTTTCTAAATGGTGAAAGATGAGGTCTAGTTTCACCCCACTGTCTGCATGTGGATATTTAGTTTTCCAGAGCCATTTATTGAAGAGACTGTCCTTTCCCTGATGTGTATTTTTTGGTGCCATTGTAGAAAATCAGTTGGCTGTAAATGTATGGATTTATTTCTGGGTTTTCTGTTTTGTTCCATTGTTGTATGTATCTGTTTTTATGCCAGTACCATACTGTTTTGGTTACCATAACTTTGTAGTGCATTTTGAAGTCAGGTAGTGTGATGAAATATCCAGGTTTAGAAGAAGTAAAAAGTAGAACACAGGATATTATGGACTGGGAAGTTTAGGAGAAAAGGAATGATAGAAAATTTTTAAAGACTATAAAAATACAACTAGACAGCAGGAATAAGTCCTAGGGTTCTATACCACAATAAGATGACTATAGTTATCAATAATATATTATATAATTTTAAATAGCAAGAAGGAGGAATGTTCCCAACAAAATGATAAATGCTTGAGATGTTGTATATGCTAATTACCCTGATCTGATCATTATACACTCTATGTATGTACACATCACTATATACCTCATAAATATGTACAATTATGTTATTTTTAAAAATAAAATACAATAATAAAAAATCACATGTAGCCCATAAATATATATAATTATTATGTATTGATAAAAATTTTAAATAAAAAATGGTATTCACTATTTCTAGGTCTTAAAAAATTTTTTTAAATGTTTAATTTTATAGAAAACCCAACAAAATATTTCTTCAAAAAATTTGAAATGACTATTTAATATATAGGTGCAAAATATCTGATATATAATTCATGAGAACACCAGTTTGACTTATAATTTGTCTTTCATATTCTTAATTCTATAACAATTACAACAATTCATGGTATATTGTTATTAAAGTGAGTTTTATAGAGGAAGGCTGTTACAATATCTCATTTTTAACCCATGTATTATATATAGTTATCGTTTTAATAGTAACTGAAAATAGGAAAGTTTAGATACATAAATAAAGATGTGCACACACACATACATTTATAAACTGCCTTTTCTTAAGTGAGAATTTCACATTTTCAAAAAAATAATTGTGTATGTAAGAGTTTTGTTTTTACCTTACTGTCAAGAGAGTTCGATCATTATCATCTGGACAATGGGCTAAAATGTAGGAGTTGTTCTGTCTTATAATATCAGAAAGATAAAGGACCTATTTTATTTCATAGATGAATTAAAACACAAAAATATATTAATATAGTAGCGTAATTTTACCAGGGGCCTGTTACTTTCTGAATTGGAGTATCTAAAGGAAATTTGGGGTACTGTGTTCTATTTACAAATGACTAGGAAGACTGATTGCGGGATGAATGACCCTCCTTTATTCATGTGCTCTGTATAAAGGGGAATTTTGTCGTTAATAATAATGATTGTAATACTGTGTGTTGAATGTAAACCATCACTACTGTACACATTAAAACCTATCCTAATTTAATTAATAAAATTAGCCATCGCTGCATCTTCAACAAAAAATTATAAAATTCTTATCTGGATTGATTAAATTTAGTTGAGCCCTTAATCCTGATCATTCTGCTTGTTTTTGATAAATAATTTGAAAATAAATTCAAATTCATTTAAATTACACCTTGATTTCAAGTAGGAATAGTTTAATAGTGTTCCAAAAAAAGGAATGTTAAACTATTGAGGTATTCTTGACAACTCTTAGAGCTGATGATAAGAAGGTTCATAGATAGGAAGGCAGGAATGACTTATTATTAAGTCATCTGAGTAAATCTGTCATTGAAACCTAACATAGCATAGTACAACTTTGAGCAAATCAAGACTCTGCTGAATGCCCTCAGTTGTAAAATAATAGTGTTGTACTTTACAATCACTGACTGAGCCCCATTTTAGTTCTTTCATAATTATTTTTGGAAATAGTGATTTTCATTTTGTTAAAAAACACTATTGGCATATATAACAAATAATTTATAATATCTTCCACAAAAGCTCTCACATTAACCCAAGGAAGGCATTGAACATGCAAATAAAATATAATTCAAAGTCTGTGTTAAATCTTGAGACTCAAAGCTCCTATGCCCCAAATGTGTTGGGTCTGTGACTCATGGATTGTCAAATTCAGAATCAGAGTAATGTTTTGTACAACTAGTAGCTGCAGAACTGTTCCCTGTGGTCTCTGGATGGAAGAGGCAGTCAAACAGATGGGTCCTAATAGCCTTCTAAGAATGAATCAAGGAGCCTCATCAGCAAGGCTGATGGTTGCCTTTTACATTATCCTTGTGACGAACAAAACCCTTGGGCCTGACTGGCAGCTTCTTCTTTACCTCCCTTCACTTCAAGGCTTTCCAGGATACAATTCCCAAAAGCCCTGAATGTACTCTTCTGCAGAGGGAAGGCTGTAGAAGTCTTTGCAAGCTTCATACGGAGAAATACAAAAGGTGTGATGCCATTAACTGGTCCTTTCTAAAGCATTAGGAATTTAGTGAAACTCTCAAACACAAAACTGAAAAGCCATTTGAACAAATCTCATATACTTGTAGATAAGCTTTTTTTATTTAAAGCATACAAATTCAAATCTTTCAAGCAGAAAATTCAGTCAAGTGAGATCCATTGGTGGTTTGAGTTCAAAGTCAGTGAGCAAATGGAAATCATTGCAGCATCTCTCTCATTTCCCTAGTGGACATTAGACCACTCAAAATGTGTCACATAATTTACAGCCCCTTGGTAGTAATTGAATATACACATTGAGAGTGCACTGGCAGAACACTTAAGAAAGATTGAACGCAGGAGGACCAGCTTACGTTATTTTTGGCTCTACCCTGGTTTTTGCTTTTAATGTTTTTTCTTGAGATTAATTTCAATTGGGTTGTTCCATCCTATTCAAACAAATGCTTTGAGAGAAGAGATGAACAGCAGCATCAAATAAATTGTGATATTTAGTTTCAGAGACATCAGGTGTTGTAATCAAATAAGACAGAAGGACAAAGTAAAATCTGTGATTTGCCATAAATGAATTTAAGCTGTAAGAATAGCAGAATTGAGAGGTAAATTAGCAATATGACTTTTGAACTATTATCTAAATGTAGGGTGAGATTTTCAAGATTTATTTTAATATATAACATTTTTGCTAATATTTAGGAAAACAAAGAATTTTGTAGTTAAAAGTGTGAAACATTAAAATCATCTGTCTTTAAATATTAATTATTCTAAATCTCTCCTGCATATCTGTTACAAGACACTTTTAATTCTTAGACACATATTTTATGAGGAGTTATTCTTAAAATGGTATGCTTTGTTTGCCAGTCAACATGGAATCTCCGTAGGTATAACCTTTAATATTTAAGAGAATACAGATCAAAATAGTAGAGATTTCAACTTGATTTTATAAAGACGTCCAAGTATTCTGAACTTATAATAGGAAAATGAGTCCTGATCGAAATTGTCATATGAAAATTTCCTTCCTTCTCCTCTTTCTCCTCCTCCTTCTTCCTCGGAGCGAGTACGTGGTATCCACTATGTACACGCACACAACATAAAAAAATGGAGGTCCGTGGTACAATATGTGCATGTGTGTTTGTGTGTGTGTGTGCATATATGTATACACACATGTATATATATATACACAGAGGTATATATATACACACACATATATATACACTAAAATTTCATATATATTAAATATAAATTATATTAAATATACAACATATATATTAATCTTTACAATCTGTTACACTCTTCCTTTGAGTGCCCAGATTAACTGGCTACTAACATTTACTTTAATATATTGCTTTTTATTGAGACAAAAACAGTGGGAAAAAAGTAATTAATCACAAACTACTTATAAAGTTAATATTTTCCCATGCTGAAGATAAATGAGAACATAGGCAAGCAACTTAATAGCAATACAAATCTATGTGAGTATTCACAAGGAAGAATTTCTCTCTCAGATATTTTGTCTGGATTTCAACTTGCTAAGTAGACTATATACCTAAAAAAAATTTTTTAAGGCACGACATTTCTTTTTCTGCTATTTAATATGTAAATAATTGCATATTAACAAATAATTTTTGCTTTTGCATATAAAAGGATGAAAACAGACTCTTAGCTATCCAAAGCAATCTTACCATATTCATATACTTATTTGCTATATCTAAACATATATACATATTTACCTATTAACTTTATCTTACTTCCTATTTACTTTTGTTTTTCTCCTGATAGCTTAGCCCCCTTATCTTTAAAATCTTAATATTGTTTTCTTCTAAATCAGTCTGGTGTTTTTTTCCCCTTTCCTCAAGTTTTTTTTTTTTTTTTTTCTTTGAGACGGAGTCTCACTGTTGCCCAGGCTGGAGTGCAGTGGCGCGATCTTGGCTCACTGTAACCTCCACCTCCCGGGTTCGAGCGATTCTCCTGCCTCAGCCTCCCGAGTAGCTGAGATTACAGGTGGCTGCCACCATGCCTGGTTAAGTTTTTTTTGTTGTTTTTTTGTTTGTTTGTCTTTAGTAGAGATGGGGTTTCACCATGTTGGACAAGCTGGTCTCAAACTCCTGACCTCGTGATCTGCCCACCTCAGCCTCACATAGCTCCTCAAATTTTTTTAATACTTGTTAACCTGTCACCAAACCAAAAACTGTCTTTCATTTCATATGTGACATACCATCATTTTAAATCTTTTATATGTATTACTTTGCTTTCCATAACAAATTGGTGTTTATATGGTAGGTAGAAGTCATTGTTCATGACATTCGTCATTTAGTATTAAGAGCATCTTTATGCGTGCTGTGTATAATTCATAATAGTTAAAAACAATTCATAATAGTAAAAAACTGGAACATTTCTCAGAAAAAGTAATATCACCCTCCTTTTTAAAACAAAGCTAAATCCTGTTAATTTTCCCTTGGTGAGAAATAGCACCACACATTACAGCCTTTAATGGCTTAAATAAACATGTATAATGCACAGTATAAATTTGAAAAGTAGTCAAAATCCTCTCAATCCTCCAACTTTGAACAAACTGTGCTGCCTCATTTGCAGAGATTTGCAGTAAAAATCAAAGATGGCATAGATTTTTACACTATGTCAATATTTCTTTCTCTGTTTCCTGTTACTTACATCAGAATGATTGGCTCTTTTCGTAAAGCAGTGACTGAAGGCCAAAAGGGAACTTACAAAAGTGCATTATACAAATTCTAAATATAAAACTCCCCAAAGAGGAAAAATGATGTTCAGATACAATAAAAATAAATTATAGAATAAAAATGAGAAAAGTTATAGTCGTTGTTTGCGCAATAACGCAGTGTATAAAGGCTAACGTCAGTAATGTCAACTTTGTTGAATGGAAAATCCTGAACTGGCAGTTGACTCTATTTCTGTCAAATCCTGCTTTTATGTTATGTCACTCTCTGATTACTCAGACCTTTCTCTATCCTACTATGAAACTGAGTGATTCTCAGAAAGGAACCAGGACATTCTATCACTTAATGCCAAACACATTAAAACAAAAGCTATGAACAGGCTTCCCAACATTTTGTAGGGTTAAAAAAGAAAAAAGAAAAAAAAAAAACTTCAATTAACTCAAATTGAATATGTTCACAAATCTCAAATGCACAAATGAACATTTTTTATAACAGGTTTATTCTAATAAGTCAAATCCATCCCTCATACAGATATCTCCATGCTTTATGAATAATAGAATGATGTGAAAATATAAAGTAGGGTTCATGAAGGTGAAGCTGAATGCAACTAGAAAAGCAACTACCAAAATAAAAATACGGAGCACAGTGGTAGATAGACATTACTATGGCAACCTCCGATCCTTACTAAGAAGTTAGTGATCATTGAGATCTTTCTGATAACCTGATTGCTTTTGTTTTCTCATTCACCTGGACAATAAATACTTACTGAGTAGATATCTCTCTCGATTATAGCGACTGACTACCTAGTCATGGTTCCATGCTCTCAGGGAGATTACAGTCTTGTAATGGTAAACGCATTTTCAAAATAACAAGAAATTCACCTCCGGGCTAAAATTATTTTTTAGCTATTAATTATTGTTTTTATAGTTCATTCTAAGTAGAGGGGACAAGGTTATTATCATATAATGTGACATGTATTAAGACTGCTAAAAGCAGGGGGCTGATTTAATTCAAAGAACTGTGGGAGAGAATGCCTCACTCTCAACTTAGTGACATGACTTATGTTTTCATTACATTTAAATACAGCTTTGTTTTCCTATGGCGGTAACCGATAACAGTATGAAGCACAGACAGTGCATTATTCAGGTTTAATTTGGGCATGGTTGAACTGCAGGGAGTGACTATCAATTACACTGGTATTTTAACATTTGTATGAAGACTTATGTGCCAAAATATTCTAAAAATTAAAATTTCATAGAGAAACTGCTTGAATAAGTGTTCCATATACTCACTCGCTCTGAATTTTTTGGCATCTGAATGTGTAGAAAGTTTGCAGGTGAACATGTGCTTGTCAATACATTGTCATTGACCTCCTCCCATTCATGTTGCTGGTCATTGGCAATTTCTTCTTCTGGATGCTGGAATTTTTTTACTGAGTCCTATGAGAAGCTATTAAGGGGCCAGAGACCCAATGTATTTGGTCTACTACCCACTGTCCCATGTTTTTCATCCCTATCAGTGTAAGTGATCTGTCCTGAGAGCACCATCATCTATTAAGCGAAATGCAGATCCCCGGAACGCCAAGTAAAGGACATTCAGGCATAATTGAGGTGAAATATATGGTTACGGACAGAGACTCTGAAATTTTACAGAGTATTTTGGATTCCTAAATGGTTACCTTCAAGACACTGTGAGTAGCATATACATGTGTGTGCTTGTACATTTGTACAAGCACATGAACACGGAGGTAACATAAATGCATTTCATCCCAGAAAAACAAGGATAATAATAATGATAAGTCAGAAAACTAAAAGCTAAGTAAATACTTTCAATAATGAACTTCTAATATTTCAAGCACTGTTTATTAATTAACTTTATCTTAAACAGCAACCTTGTGTTAGGTAATAGCATCACCATTCTGTAGAGGAGTAAACTGAGACGCAGCAAGATTAAGTTATATGTGCAAGGATAAATAGGGAGTAATGGAAGAGCCGGAGTTTGAATCTGAATAATCTAACTTCAAAGTGTTAATCACCACTCCAGGCTGCCTCTCAGCCAGTTGAACCTCATAAAATTCAAGACTATAATAAGTGGTCAAAAACCTAAGACGAAACTCTGCTTACATGGTTATTTAATATTTGATTGACAATGAAAAATAATTTTAATGCATAAAGTCATGTTGAATGTAACTACAATATTAAAGATCATAAAGAGTAAGGTAAATAAAATAGAAAAATCAAAATAAAATAGAAATAATTATGTTTAAGAAAGAGGATTATGCTGGGTGCAGTGACTCACGCCTCTAATCCCAGCACTTTGGGAGGCTGAGGTGGGTGGATCACTTGAGGTCAGGAGTTCAAGACCAGCCTGGCCAACATGGTGAAACCTTATCTCTAGTAAAAATACAAAATTAGCTGGGCATGGTGGCATGTGCCTGTAATCCCAGCTACTAGGGAGGCTGAGGCAGGAGAATCACTTGAACCCAGGAGGTGGAAAGCGGAGGTTGCGGTGAGCCGAGATTGCGCCACTGTACTCCAACCTGGGCAATAGAGTGAGATTCCATCTTAAAAAAAAAAAAAAAAGGATTATAATAAATTCAGCTACAAAAGAAGGAACTAACTGGGTAAAGTTTAACAGAGAAAGGAAATTTCAAGATACTAAAAGCTCATCAGATAAACAATTTTCTATCTCAAGAACAAATGATACCAGTGCACAGGAATGACAGAAAGAATAACAAGATACTAAATTGGCTATAATCAGAGACCTGAAAGTCAAATGCCAAAGCCACAAAGAGTGGAATTCAAGCCAGAGCCCTAAAGAAAAAATAGCGTAACGAGAGAGAGCCAGCAAAAAGCAAAATGAAAAAGACGCAACTCTTGTCATAGCACGCACATGCACCAAAATAAAACAAAACAAAATGTAGGAAAAACAGTAAAAAATTATCTAGCTGTAAAAATTACTTGGCTGTACAGCCTCAATTGTTTGCTCCCTGATTTAGAAATTATCATATTTGCCAAAAGTTTGAATGGAAATATACTTTGGCCGGGTGCGGTGGCTCATGCCTGTAATCCCAACACTTTGGGAGGCCAAGGCAGCTGGATCACCTGAGGTCAGGAGTTTGAGACTAGCCTGGCCAACGTGGCGAAACCCCATCTCTACTAAAAATACAAAAATTAGCCAGGCGTGGTGGTGGGCACCTGTAATCCCAGCTACTCTGGAGGCTGAGGCTGAACCTGGGGGGCGGAGGTTGCAGTGAGCCAAGGTCACGCCACTTCACTCCAGCCTGGGTGCAAGAGTGAAACTCTGTCCCCTGCCACCCACTGGCCAAAAAAAAGCCAAGGTAAAGAGTACAACATTTAAGAAGAAACTTTCTGTAAACATTGTAAGAAATCTATTTAAGAACTAACACTTGATATGCAAATTGCAATTTAGAGATCCTGAATGAACTAATTAATTAACAAACTCTCATTTGTTAAGCTGAAGTTAAGTGATATGCTTAATGAAAACCACAGTTATGCTGAAGAGGGGAACTCTGTGTTTAAGTCTTTTCATTAAACCAGACAGAGCCTAATCAATGAATATGTGTAACATTGCTGTATAGGTCTGATTACATGTTTCCTTGTTTTTCTAAAATGCTAAACATTTTATTCTGATCTTATACTTTAACAATTGAACAGCAAGATGGGCTGTCTATAATTCAAATTTAATTGTCTTTAAATCCTAATCTCTAAATAGTCTGTTAAATAGAATGCCATTGATTAAGTGATCTACAGTTAAATCAATGACATAAAATCAATATCAGAATTTAAGGATTTAACCAGGAGTTCACTAATAAGTTTATGTCAAATATAATTCTTAACAAATGCTTTCTGTATACTTTTAAGTTATCTCAGAATCTTGAATTTGAAATCTTTAAACATTTACAGGTTCCAGGCATGAGAATTTTCCTGGGGGATGGGGGAGGGAGAACAGGAACCTGGGTGAGTAAATAATATGATGCTCCAGGTTTGTTTCTCCTCAGCTGACATTTATCTCTTTGGCATGATGAAGGGTAGATCAACGTTGACTGTAAAAACAAACACGATTAGCACTAACGCAGCATATGTTAACACTGCTGCAGCCTAATGATGAACGAGCTGTAAGCGATGCCAACACCTGTTCTTGATGATGATGCGTGATACCCAACCCCAGTGGAGTAATGAGAGCGAAGACACAGCGGTGCACATCTCACCGATTACAGTGGTTTATGGAGGCGTTCTGGTAGCATTCTCACTTGCTGTCTCTCCATCTCTTCTCTGATTATTCTATATTCGTTCATTCATTCATAACTTCAGAATTGGCTTTAAGCTATAGAGATCCACATGTGAGGTCTTACATGTATTAGCCACATGAGACGTATTAGGTTACCCAAGTCCTAAGCAACTGGAGAATATGTTTTTACACCAGAATAATTCTTTCTAAAACACCATTGTTAAGTTAGCCTACTTGGTTCTAATGTTGATTGGCATTATCAAGCATCTCAACTCGATTGGCTCTAAATTTGGCAATGCCTGAAGAGAGTTTGATAATCTCAAAACAGAATACCTGAACTTGTGTGATGGTGTCTTTTATATTTAATACACAAAATACTGAACATAAGTATGAATATTATGTAAAGTGACAAATTACGAACAATAGAGTTCTGATATTATCCTTCGGTCTTGTTTCAGCAAGGAATAAATGATATTCCTATCTGCCGCTTCTACGTCATTTAATGTTCTCTGTTATTTTATATATGGTGTCAATGTCCCATATGATGTTTCTATTAATATGACTATATAATGTGAATTACTTCTTCTATTCTTAATTTTATTTCTGGTTATCCTCTTCCTTATTGCTTCAAAACTTTGTTGATAAAATTTTCTTTCCTGTTCTGAATATAATTCCTTTACCTGTGTTTAGATCATCCTTACCCGGAAGGACTTGTGTATGCATTATTTCTTCCCATTTTTAAGCTTTTACTCTTACTTTCCAGCTGACACTTTTGCTCTATTTCCAAATTTGTCAGAGCCTTCCATTCTTAAAGAACATTGTGTTTCTAATTCTTGTCTTATTTTTTGATGTTCTTCTTCTTATTAGCAATTTCTCAAACAAATGGCCAAATTCATTGCTCTTATGTCCTCATATTTTTTCTTTTTAACTCATTGAAATTATTAAAGAAATGTCAGTATTTCAGAGTATTAAACACTTACTCTTGCAAAATTTGTGACCATTGGCTTTTATTATATTTTCTTATAGTTTTGCTTAATATTTATCTTAATGATCAAATAATAAGTTCTAAAAATAAGGACAATATTTGTTTTATTTTTCAATATTTGTTTTTATTTTTTAAAGACCTACAAAGTAGATGATAAAAGTGTAGGTTCTGGAGCTAGATTCTGTAAGCTCAATACCTTGTATTGCCATATACTAGCTGAATGATCATGGGGAAGTTTCTTAATCCTTATGATGTAGATTGTCTCATTTGTAAAATGGCAAATAACAGGCCAGGCACGGTGGCTCATGCCTGTAATCCCAGCATTTTGGGAGGCCGAGATGGGTGGATCATATGAGGTCAGGAATTCAAGACCAGCCTGGACAACGTGGTGAAACCCCGTATCTACTAAAAATACTGCAAAAATTAGCCAGGCATGGTGGCAGGAGCCTGTAATCCCAGCTACTCAGGATGCTGAGGCAGGAGAATTGCTTGAACCCACAAGGCAGAGGTTGCAGTGAGCCAAGATCATGCCACTGCACTCCAGCCTGAGTAACAGAGAGAGACGAGACTAGTTCACCAAAAAAAAAAAAAAAAAAGGACAAATAACAACGTATAGTTCATAGAGATATTATGAGGAAAAATAAATTAATATATGTAAAGAGCGTTGTGTAGAGAGTAACACATAGTAGGTGTCCTATATATTTTATCTAATGTTGTTATTTAGCTCTTGTTATTGGTACCACCTCTGTAATCCTTGAAACTAGCACTGTGCCCGATATATATTAATTTTTGACCAATATTTTGTGGAGGAGTGAGTGAAATGAATTAATGAATCCTGCATTTAACACAACTGATCATTATACATTTTTAGAACATTTGTGTCTTTTGACTTCCACACTAATAATAGATATTACTGGTTAAAACATAAGCTTTGCAAAACAAAATTTCATTTCTAACTCTTCTATGTTAGTCAGTAGAAAAACTACTCTGCAAGTCACATCCAGGGAAAAAGGAAGATATTTAAGAATGTCTGAAGATAAAGTTACTATGACAATTGCCTCCTCTTCCATTCTTATAACGTTGAAAAGCATTCTCCCAATGGCAGCCAAAATAATCATTTAAAAATATAAGTCAAACAGACTTCTAACTTTGCTTAAGCCCTCTTGTAGCTTCCTATTGTAATAAGAAGAGAACCCAAATTCCATCCATCCTGTCCAGTCAGGCCCTGCGTATCCTGGCCCTGCCTATTACTCTGGATCTATTTGAAACCATATGTTTCAGCTGGCATGCAGCAGAAAATCACAGTGGCCTCTGTGATTTGAAGAGGCCAAACTTCATTTCTGCCCTGGACACTTGCTATTCTTGACTATAATGCTTTTTTTTCCTTTTCCCTTGGATTTGGATTTGGCTGACATCTTCTTGTCATTCAGTTTCTGTTGAAATGTGCTTTCCTCAAAGTCCTCCTTGATCCACCACCTCCCCCATTCTATTATACACTGTTCCTGCTTGATTTTCTTCATATCACTGTCTGACATTATCATTTCAATGTGTTCGTTTATTTGCTTCTCATTATCTGTCTTTCTCACTAGAATGCAAGTTCCATGATGAAAGGAGCCTTCAGTGTCTGATTCATTATTTTGGCCCACTGCCTAGTACATTATATGTTATTATTAATTATCTGTTAATAAATTAATAAATTAGGCTAGAGGCAATGCCCATATTACAAAGAGCCTTCTTTGTCATGTTGTAGAAGTGGAATTGTATTCCAAAAGTAACAGAAGCCATCATAGATGGAAAGTTGAGGCTGGGCACAGTGGCTCACGCCTGTAATCCCAGCACTTTGGGAGGTGAAGGTGGGTGGATCATGAGGTCAGGAGTTCAAGACCAGCCTGACCAACATGGTGAAACCCCATCTCTACTACAAAATACAAAAATTAGCCCAGTGTGGTGGCGTGTACCTGTAATCTCAGCTACTCAGGAGGCTGAGTCAGGAGAATCGCTTGAACCTGGGAGGTGGAGGTTGCAGTGAACCAAGATTGCACCACTGCACTCCAGCCTAGGTGACAAAACAAGACTCCATCTCAAAAAAAAAAAAAAAAGTTGAAGATTGGCTTATGCATGTGTGAAAACTTTACACCAGACAAAGGTTTTGAGTTGAAGAACAGGTCAATTTATGAAGAAGGGAGAGGTACATTCTAGGGGGAGTCTTAGAGTGACAGGATGCTCAAAGATGCCATAAGGGGTGATGTGTGTTCTGGACATGGTGAATGAGTAGCTGAATCTGCCTATTGCATAAGATTCTTTTAAGCTAGTAGTGGTAGAAAGATTGAAATGGCGGAAAGGAGTCACAATATCGGCTATTCTTTCTGGGCAAAGTGATTTGGAATTGTCCTCCAACAAGCATTTGTTTTTTGAAAAGTTCTTCCACTGAAGGTTGACATAATGAAAATCATAAGAAAAATCATCTATGGGTGTACCAAAGTCCTAGCGGTTCTTTAGAGCCCAGCTTAAGAACTCCATCCTTCATATGACCCTCCCCAATAAGAATGCTGCAAGAATGTCCAACTCTTTGATTTTATATGAATCCAGATTCGAGAACGTACTGATATCCCCAAGATCACAGATGATTAATCTAGGGTTAACAGCTGTAACATATATGTTCAGAGTATAATATTCTTAAACAGAATCCCCCAAAACTTGTCAGCATTCAAATTAAAACACACATACCACACACATACACACAAACTCTCATGTCCCATTGAAAACTTCTCACTAAAACATACATCAAGTTTCCAAACCACTTCACTGGTGATTTTGAGTCATATCAAGAACTAGATGCCCTCTCAGTAAAAAAACCCAATGAACATCTTATTCATAATGGAGATATAGGGGTACTAGCAATGATCCAGGCATGTCTGTCAAAATAAAGTGTCTTTCCCCTTTAAATATCTTTGTAAGGAATAATAAATAGTTCTCCTAATAACAAATATTGGCCATGGAAAGTTGTTAGGGACCACCCACACTATGTAAATAAATATTGTGAAACTAGCATCAGTGTTTGTTTTTGTAATTTTAAAAATTTTATTGGAACATCTGTGGAATATAAAGTAACAAAAGGCTCAAAACATTTTCCATTTTAATTAAGGGAGAAAAAAGGATGCACAAAAACTTCATTCACAAGCAAAGGGATGTGTATATATTTATGATGTGTAAAGGAATTTCTTGACAATGAATATCTACTTGTCCTTGCACAAAAATGATTGTGCAAGCTTGAATAGCATGAAGATAATATCTTTTCTTTCTAGTGTTTAGTGCAGTTCTTCCTTTCTTCAATTCCCATATGTAGGTAAGTACAAAAACAAACAATAGAACCAAGCACATGTTTTACATTTTCTAAGTGTATTAGATCTTTCATCTTATTTGGTCTTTACACAAGGAATACTGTAGAACCCTGTCTGCAAGAACCTGAAAATTCCTCCATGTGACATGGTGACCTCCCAGGAAAAGCACACCTAGCCGACCCTGGATAACTTTTGCTTTTGTCTATTTTTATTTGTGATTTCTAAGTAACATGTAATTTAAGCAAAGGGACTATTCACGTTAAATGGAAAAAAAAAAAAAAAAAAAAAACCCCACTTGAAAAGCCCTAGTGTAGAAGGAGAAGAACTAGAGCAGTTTCTTGTTGCATTTGGGATCTGGTCTGGCCAGCCTTTCCGCTGAAGGTTGCATGATCTTGGGCACGTCTTGGAACCTGTCTTTCCCTCTGACGGTGCTCTCTCAGAGAGCTGCTAGGGGCGGTAAATGGCTATGATATCAAATTGAGCTAAGGCAGTCTACCAGGTGGGTCTTTATAAATCTTGACACTTTTAACCATTTCATCAGACTTCTATTTTTGTAAGGCAGATGACTGTAAAGAAAATGAAGGTAGGGATTGTATCTGCCTTTTTCTAGTATGTGTCTAACAGAGTAGATACTTAGACATTTCCTAAGCGAACTCATGAATGAACAAAGGCAATAGCATTTGACATGGAAAGTTGGGAACAGATATAAAATTCTGGGTTTAAAATGTCAGTGAAGGTTGAATATCCTACTGTGGCTTGAAGACGCCTTACTGCTATGTCACATGCCCATATTCCAGTGCCAAGAGGCTAAGAGACCTCCACCTTTTGAGTTTTGGCAGTGGCAAGAAGGGTCCGCTGGGGAAAATGAGTCGAGAAGAACTTCCTTCAGGAGCTATTGTGGTAGGGCTCTTCATCTGCCTATTAAATATCTGTAGGGAGAGAGCAACTATTTTGATCAATCAGGACAATGGTATAAAGTTTTCCTCTGTCTGAAAAAATATGTTAGGCTTTTCTGTGTTCATGAAGAGAGCTTTCCATCTAGCAGATAATATTCACTGTCAAATATAGTTTAAAATATACCAATTCACAGAGGAGATTCATCTGTCTTTTGTGGCCCTGGTGAGTGCGTCATAATTATATAAGCACACAAAACTTCTTCTTTGATAATGATTTGCTTCCTGGCCTTTCCCTGGAAGTAGAATTTCATGCAGCCTCTTGGAATTTGTTCTCCTGTTCTCCATTTGTTCAGCCTCACTTGTAACTGAGAGAGTAAACATCTTCCATAAACCCCAATGTTTATGACTGACTAGTCCTCCCAACTTGCTTGTCAGTTGTATTGATTTTATACTCAGGCAACCAAACCAATCATATCTTAAGGCCTTGCTTTAACAATATAACACCAGATAAAACTGCTTCTGAGGACTTGTGGTTTTTAATCTCTAAGATAGGCATGAGCCTTGAACGTATAGAATATGTTACTTTCACCTTCTTGCAAGTTTCATCAGCAATGGTACACAGTACACTAGATACATCTAAATTATACCCATCTTAGGTTGTATGTTGCTGCTGCTCAATGTTACAACCTAAATTACATTTCTGTTTTCTTCTTTTTCCAACCACATTTAACTGTTTGGGAGTTAAACTCATTTTTCACAGGCCATTCCAAATGCTTTTGGAAAAACAAAATTCTTCTCCCCAATAACAGTATATATTCATAGTACCAGATTTAACAACCATTCATGGCTGGCATCATCATTATTCACCTTTTATACATGAGGCAAGGGGGACTCAGGAAGTTTAGAAATCTGTACCACATTTTTCTGATAATGAATATTTGCTACGGAAAATTATTAGGGGCCACACACACTGTGTGACCAAATATTACAAAACAAATAACAAAGTTTATATTCACGATTTATTTTATTTTATTGGAATAACTGTGGAAAACAAAGTAACAGAAGATTAAAAATAGAACCTAGCAGAGCAAAAACCAGACCCTGTTTCTCGCCTCTAGAGAGCATTCCAGAGTGTCTAAAGAATGTCCCTGTCTTCTCACTGTCCCTGAACAACCTTTCCCTGATAACTGACCAGCTCGCCCTCATTTTCAAAGAACTAACTCTGTCAACCAAGGGAAAAAGATCTTTCAGTATAATTTTCTACACTGACCACCTGTCTCTTTCCATATTTAGACATAATTTGTGCTGCTAAATAAGGTTGCCCCCTAGCCATACAGACTAAACTCTGAATTTCAAGCAGACACTTTGTTTATAACTGCCTTAAGTCATTAGTTCTCAGGATGAGAAAACTAGTTATTTTAAGTACAAAAAATTTGGTAGCAGACCAGAGAGAATTTTTCCTCTTTATTTAACGCCCATGGGCAAAACCTCAGGATGCTGCCATTTGAATTGCACTGCCATCGAGTCAGGGCCTTCACCAGAGGCGCTTTTGTGGCTCTCCACCAGATGAAGTCAGGCACTCCAACACTCTAACCACGGCCCGCAGATGGTGGCCTGCCACCACCACATCTGAGCTCCCAGGATTTAAAGGACTCAACTATGTTCCATTCCTGCCCTTTTGTGGGTTTCCTCCTTCACCACCTCTGAGAAAGCCACAGTGTCCAGAAGAAGGAGGCAGTCCAGCATCAACAGTCAGAGCCCTCTGCAGCCTCTCTCACCATCTCCTCTCCACTCTACCCCTCAGTCTGTAGGTCAAGAATACAGAATGAATGGGAAAAAAATCTCCCACTAGACCAAACCCCGTCTGTGATTTCGGCTTTCTACATGCTGTTAAATTTTTGCAGAAAATGTTCTCTTCTCTTATTCTACTTCCCCTCTTTCTACCCTGTATTAGGACTTGTTTGAGTGTCTTTCCAAGTGGGGATCCAACATACACACTTCTATATTTGAGTGTATATTGTACATGTGTACACACACTTACAAACACACATATATACAAAAACATAAATGTGTGTATATATGTATATGTGCACATATACACACAAATATGTATACAAATGCATGTGTGTGTATATACATACACATATATATAATACACACTCAAATATAAAAGTATACAGTCATTGATTTTGTTAGGATAACAGCTATTTTTAGACTCCTATTCTGAAGGCTAACTTGTGGTTAATGTCATTTTTTGTCCAGTGACAGAATTACAACAGCCTGCCCATTTAGTTTAGTGTCATTCCAGAATGTTTATTTTGAGAATCATATTATTCTGACTTCACTCTGGTAATGTGAAAGTTTAACAATAACTCTGCTACATTAATTGTGTTATTTTTTTTTAACACCTCAGAGCTAGAACTGGAAGGTTTAAATGGCTTAGAGACAATAGAGAGAGGATGTGATAACCATTTCTAGGTGCATCCCTATGTTAATCTCCAATTAGAGAGACTGTGTGACATGAACAGGGAACCAGGACATGTACCTACAAAAAAGAAGGTACATTAGTTAGAGTTAAAGTCTGGGTTTTCTACCTATTAGGAAGAGGTAAGGAAATAAAAGGCCCTTAATATATTTATTCTACGTAATTCAGATGTAGTCTAAAATAGTTGCAATTAGTGTGAGAACAAAGAATATTATCCTTAAAAATTCTGAAGGAGAGACAGAATAAATGCATAGGTCTATTCTAAGCACAAAATTGGAAAAATTTGAATACTGTACTGTGATTAGGCTTGATAAGTGCTAAGATGATTAAAATACAGTTCTCACCCTGAGAGAGTGCATGTGCTGGTTTGGGGGAAAAAAGTAATGAGTAAATAATTACAATCCAGCCATATGACCCAAATTCTTGAAAATATTGAACAAGAGCCATTAACTCTCTTGGGAAGGTTATAGGATATTTTCCAGAAAGGAGTTATATTTAACCTTCCTGAAAGTATGTGTGTCAACAGAGGAGCAGCAAGGGCAGCTCCCTGCAGAAGACATTCCTTCCTCTATAGACTACAGAATTAGAAGTGTCTCCTGAAAAGACACTTTCCTTATGCGTGCCACTCAGAGGAGCCATTTTGCTCCAGCCTTCAACTCCTGATTGCTACTAATTTCAAATACTTTTCCTGGAATTTTGTGGTTCTCTCAGTGATTACTTTCATATTGTTTTCTCTTTCCTGTCCCATTTCTGCTTTGTTTAGCAAGTACCAGTACCAGTAATAGCTTACTTTATAGCAATTTATTTTCACAAAAACCCCTGTCAGAGACTTTAATAGCTATGTATATGTCCTCTATCTTTGTATTCATGGCTTCTGTTCATTTTCAAGATAATTGCATTGATCCAGTTATTGAGCTGTGTGCATTCAGGAGAACATGTACTTTAACCCCAACCTAATTAATAAAAGCTGCTTTTGGTGATACTGTGTGATGGAGACCATAGAGACATGGTTTTGTTGCAGTATTGTTGAATCAGAAGTTCTCGTGAACATGTATAATACCTCTCCAGGGATAACATTGGTTCCACCAGCATCTGTAAGAGGAATGTTCTACTTTGTCTGAACATTCTGCACCCCAGCACAGAAAGTGTCATGGAGATGAGGTTTTGTACAAATAACTGAAAAAAATTAGTTGAGACGAAAACACGATAGACTAAGTTATTTATACTTTTCTAAATACTTAATCTAAGCATACATAAAAAATTTTAACTAAGATTTATTTAAAGCTATTTAGTCACTTTTTAGTCTTAATGTTTGCTACTAATCCCTTCATTTATGATATTTATAAAACATTTAGCCAGGAGCTACTAGGAGACAAAGCAAAACAAGCATTATTTCCCTTTTCTATGTTTCAGGTTGGTGCAAAAGTAATTGCGGTTTGTTTCACTGATTTGTTTCTGTGTCCCCAGTGGGTCCTCTTGCTATGCCCAATGTCCTTGGTGATATCCAGCTCAACAAGGGGCAGGCACAGTTGTACATGTTTACATGTAAGAAAATAATACAGAACCCAGATGATACCTAGTGAATTATACTAAGTGTATTATACAAAGTAATGAGATGAGAACTTTGATTAATTAAAAATACTGTTTTAAACAAAGATTTCAAGTTAAAACTTATATTTTGTTCTCTCATTATTAAACAGTCCTGCTTTTGGAGAGGTGACTATTTTTTTTTTTTTTTTTTTTTTTTTTTTTTTTGAGATGGAGTCTCGCTCTCTCACCCAGGCTGGAGTGCAGTGGCACGATCTCAGCTCACTGCAAGCTCCACCTCCTGGGTTCACACCATTCTTGGAGAGGTGACTATTGATTGATTGTTTAAGTATTTCAATTCCCTTCTAGTTTCTAAGCTGAAATCTGCATCAGTTCAGGGGACGTGGCCATCCTTTGTGGTGAGGCTTTTCTACTTCACAATAGTGCTCATTAATATATTAAGGACTCTTCTCTTTAAAAAGAACAATTATGACAAGATGGGGCATTTAAAGTAGAGTGCACTGTGGTGCTTTGTGCCTCATCGCTGTCATGTTTTCAACAAGAGATATTAAAAGAAGTAAATGCCGGGTGGTCTCATGAGGATATGGCGATTTAAGCCTTTGAACCTTGGGCATCCAGTATGACAAAACGGCTGGTTGCTTTGATGTTGCAACATGAGAAAATCTGTTCTTTTATTGTTTGCAAATGCTAGAATTCTTTCACATTGAAATGATCACTTTGCATATATACCACAAGTTAAAATTTAATATGTTTTGAGAATGATACCTCTGAACAATATGGACATGGCAAAAATTTGAAAGGTTCTTTTTGTATTTTTCCCCCTAAATCATGACCTTGGATACACTGAATTTAAATTGTTTGGTTGTGGGAAAGTTATTAATAGTACACATTAATAGTAATGTATACTCATACTTTGCTCATAAAGTGCCTTTTAAGATAAATTTATAAGATATATTTACCAAATGTATTTGTTTTTAGGAGTAATGTTTCACCAAAGGTTGTAATTTCAGTTATTGAAAATATATTTATATGGGATATAGATGGTATTTGTACTGATCTTTGTTAAGAATAAACTCTATAAAATGGTTCTTAAATGATTAAAAGTATACATTGTAAATTGGTAACTGGTGATAGCGTGAAGTAAAAACAAATTGTAGATAATTTTTGAAGGTTAGTCTATGTGAATAAGTACATAGCTGCTAGAAGTTTATACAAATAATGTAAATGCAGTTTTTTAAGTAAAGAACTCCTTTTCTATTAGAAAAGAAGACACGTCAAGTGACAGATAATTTGTTTCTTAAAAAACTGTTTCCTCCTAAACAAAAGATGGGTAAAACATACAGCAAAGAGAACTATCTCACCTGTGTTCCAACCAATATTTGGTCCATAGCTAAAAGCTGATTTAATTGAATTTTAAAATGTGAGATTATGAGTGCCACCATTCTGATTGGGAGAAAAACAGGAACTTGTGTTACCAAGACCAGTTTCTCTGAAATGTATTTTACCTGGATTTAGAATAGACGTTTATAGGACATGTCGATTTCTTATTCTCTCTGGAATGTGAATGTATGATCTAAAATTTGACATCATCCCTTTTAACTTAATCCCCTCCCGAAGATACCCTTGCTCCTGTTTACGGCAGAGGTAGTTTCCAAGTGATTGTTTATCCTGAAAGATTTCAATGAAATTATTCTGGATTTTGTTTCATTTACTTGCATGTAGTATGTTTCTCAGAAAGGCTTTTTAGGTACACTAACATTTTTGTTGTTTGACTTTGATTTTTTATGGTGAAAGTTGGCTGAAATATCATCTACTAAACATATATAATCAATTAAAAGACATACCATGTTCCCAGATTGAAAGATGGTACATTAATCTATTACTCAATGCAATCTCACTAATTATCCAAATGTGATGTTTTAATGAAACTTAATAAACTGCTGGTAAAAATTTTAAAAATATATGTATATAATTAAATTTGTGTTAAATGAAATTATATGAGTAGATGTTACATTTTTAAAAGTGGCTCAAAACTTAATATAGCTCCATTCATTCTACTCTTAGCCTTTAAAGTTGCATTCCTTAATTAAAAAGAGAGCATTTTAAACATGCCAATAAAAATATTGACCATCTTAAAATCTTTAAATGCCTAACTACTCGGCATTTATTGCTGAATAACTAACATTCAAGATGGTTTACATATTTTAAATAGTCACAACTCTTTTCAAATTGGTCATGACTTAAATGCAGCTTTCATTTTAGTTTCTGTTTTATGTTTTGGTATGCAACTTTTGCTACTGATAAATATCCTTACCATTTTAGTCTGATTTCTCTCTTTGACTGTCAGACTCCGGTGGCCCTGAACAATGTTTAGATTATTCTCCAAAACTTTTGGCTAAGGAGATAATTTTGGAAGTAAGCTTAATTCCTTCAGGTTTTGAATTTAATTAGCAGAGAACTGTTTTTGAGTGAAAGGCAGGTGTTTTATGATTTTCATGGTGCTACTCCAAATATAAGTATATTAAATATCATTATTTCAAGAAATTGTATGTCGTTACTATTTGAGGACTTCACAAATTCTCTTTCAGGAAAAAGCAGCATGTCCCTGGTAATGGTTTTATATCATCTGTTGGAAACTGCATCATACGTTTTGTATTTTAAATCCACTGCAAGAATCGTCGCTCCTGGTAAAAAATCAGAGTGCTCTCAGGATTCTAATATAATCACATGTTTAAACTGTGCTGCAGACTTCCCAAGTGTGACTCATTGGCCTTTTGGAAGTCCAAGCCTAAGCATGGAAGCTACTCAACATACGATGAGGAACAAAATTATGAATGAACAAATTCTATGATCATACAGAAATTTAGCTAAAGTACATTATAGACTTACATATAACAAAAATTTAAGAATAACCCAAATGTTTGACAATAAAGTTTCTTTAAGTAAATTTCATATTGTGCAAGTATTAATGATGTCGAATATCATTTTCCTAATTTTGATATTTGATATATAAAAAAATTAAATGTCTTTGAAAATTGCTTCCAAGATAGTGCCTTTGGTTTCATAGTTGTGTGTCCTTTGTTTGTAAAATGTGACTTCTCCTTCAACTTTTAAATTAGAACTTCTCATGATATCCTAAATGACATATTATTGTAGAGTAAGTGCTGGAAGTGCTCATGTCTTTTGCTTGTTTCCTTAGTGTCATTCTATAGAGCTCATTGACTTGAAGGTGACAGAGACTTACTTCTATAGATACTATATGTAATATCATATGTCAATATCTATAGATTCTGTATTTGATACCATACATGAGTCAATCAATCAACACATATGTAATCAAGGCTGGCAGTGCATTTACTCCTGAGTTAGATGCTGTAGGACCACTGTTGTATGTGATCTTGCCTTCCAGAAACTTACAACCAGTTGAAAAGACAAGAGCCATAAAATAAAATAATAGCAAATTAATATAAAGCCTGGATAAAGAATGTAATAACTAGATGACCAATTTGAGAGTGCTTGTTGGGACTTATAAAGAAAAAGAAATTGAAAAAAGGTGAGCCTGTGTTTAAAATTTAGAGAGGTACAGATATAACACAGACTTAGTATTTTATTTCAATATCCATTTTGTTTTACTATTCTTTTTTAAGGTGTTTTATTTTAGTTGTTTTTACACGTTACATGAACATTCATTCATCGTAATGCATATTTTATCACATTTTATTGATTGTCCAATATTCATTTTATTGTTTATCCATTTTATTGATTGTCCAATGCTGACATCTCCCTATGTCAGCATTTAATCATTTAATAATTTCTGTTGAACTTTTAAAGGGCTTTGGGTATGTAATTTCTGTTGAACTTTTTAAAGGGCTTTGGTTATGTAATTATGTAACAAAGTGCACCAACTAGCAGAATTATCTGTATACATAGAAGCGATTTTTTTTATAATGATGATGATTTAGTCATTCAATGATTATTTATTGAGTACCTGTTATGAGCCATGGACTGTCTTAGGTGCTGGTGATAGAGAACTAAAAGAAAAAGACAAAACTCCTTATCTTTGTGGAGCCTACATTTTAGTTATTTAAGTAGGTAATAAATAATATAAGTAGGTAAAGCATACAGTGTGTTGATAATGATTAATAATAAAGAGATGCTGGGTACAGTGGCTCATGCCTGTAATCCCAGCAGTTTGGGAGGCTGAGGTGGATGGATCGCTTAGGCCAAGGGATTCAAGACCTGGGCAACATGGTGAAACCCTGTCTGTACCAACAAAAAAGTACAAAAATTATCCAGGCACACACCTCTAGTCCCAGCTACTTGGGTGGCTGAAGTGGGAGGACCCATTTGAGCCCAGGAGATTAATAACAATTGTAGGTAGGGTAGTTGGTGAGAACTTCCCTGAAGAGATAATTCTTGAGTAACAACTTGGAAGACATGAGGCTAATATCATCTATATCTGGGGGAAGAACCTTCCAGGCAGGGAAACTGAAGGCTGTTTTCTTCACTGCAGGTGGCTGCCACATAAGGCTAGTACTTCCCTTTCAAGGTAGGGAGTATCGAGGAAGAGGCAAACACTTATTGCTTAGAGAAGAAAAAAGCACTAATTTTGCTTAAGCCAACCTGTTATTTTTGTACTCTAAATAATATTATATCTAACCATTCCAATATTTTGAAATCAAGTATTATATAATTCTGATCATTAATCTTTACTAAAAACTTTGTATACATACTCTGACAAACAATCTTTCTTCCTCATGAGTTTGCTGAGTATTGTGGAGAGTGAAGATTACAAAAATCGTGAGAAAAAGTAATGTAATAGCAACTTAGAGATAGTTGGAGTGAAGTTAGATACATTCTTATTAGGAGTAAGAACAATCAAATCCAGCATTTGCCTCAAGACTCACATCTTTCTAAAACATGTCACTTCTGGACAAGAGGTGACTACCCCAATTAAGTAATTTATTTGTGTGGGAGGATCTAACTCCAGAACTCTGTAAGAAAAAGAGGTGCTTTTGGATGCTGATAAATCCCCCAAATAAAAAGTTATATTAAAACATACATCATGATTTCTTTTGAAGAGTGTATGGTGTCTGTCCCATGACTGGCAATTCTGATCATCCACTTGAGAAGGGATAATCTCACTGTTTGTCAGTTGAGATGGTTGTAAACTGAAAATTATTATATAAGCAGCCTGACGAAAGTACCAAGAAAACTTTAATTAACACTTGCATGATTAAGAAATATAATAAATATGATGGTAGATATGATAAATAGCTTTAATCTCAATCCCTATTACAATCACAAAATTTAACTTCTCAGAGAAACAATCTGATGACTATGTACTGACATTTTGAAATTAAGTTTGAGTATCACTCTTTCTGCTGCCCCAGATTCTAGTGTTAGACATTTATATGCTTTTCACTTCTCAAGCCAGAGAACCGTAACATGATTGGCATAGATATCTATTCTGTTTTTTAGCTTCTAATATCTGAAAGTGTGAACCAATTCCAAAGTGTTGA
Organism: Pan troglodytes; assembly: GCF_028858775.2. Lineage (NCBI taxonomy): Eukaryota > Metazoa > Chordata > Mammalia > Primates > Hominidae > Pan > Pan troglodytes. Next base: position 17,443,552 of record NC_072420.2, read on the forward strand.
CATTATACAGTCATTTTTCATGGATGTACATGTTATGGCTGGCATGTAGTAGGACCGAGAAAACTGTAAAATATATAAATATCTTCAAACTACTGTTCTATTTCTTATACTTTTCGAAACTGATCTAGTGATTTGCTTTTGATTTCCTATTGCAGTGTTTCATTGTCATCTAACTGATTATTTTAAGTGATTTAATTATATTATAAGATGAATAAAATTCAGACTTCCAGTTGACTAACTAGCTTTTGTTCCCTGAAGAAATTGGCAGAAAATGACATATCTATTTATGATTTTTTTTCCTCACCAATTTCTACTTTAAGAGACATGTTCTCAAGTAGAGAAGATTTTCCCACAGACAGCATTAATTGGAAACGTTGTAATGACAATAACAAGTATGCAGAAATCTAGTTGTTTAGAAGAAATTTTCTCTTTCTTCATGAATATTTGGACAAGCTATTCCATCAGATGTTTGATATATTTAAAATGAGGCCAAGCAGAGATGCATTTGGTTCAGTTTTCCAAAGTGTGTGTTCTAGAACACTTTTATCACTAGATTTCTGCTGGGTTTGTGTGACAGTGCGTCTTATCTCCCTCTTCATTAAATACCTTATTTCTCATTCATTGTTTCAAGGTTTTTTGTTTGTTTGTTTTTTGTTTTTTCGTTTTGTTTTGTTTTGAGATGGAGTCTTGCTCTGTCACCCAGGCTAGAGTGCAATGGCACAATCTCGGCTCACTGCAACCTCCACCTTCTGGGATCAAGTGATTCTCCTGTCTCAGCCTACCGAGTAGTTGGGATTACAGGCACCCCACCATAACCGGCTAATTTTTGTATTTTTAGTAGAGATGGGGTTTTGCCATGTTGGTCAGGTTGGTCTCGAACTCCTGACCTCAGGTGATCTGCCCACCTCGGCTGCCCAAAGTGCTGGGATTACAGGCGTGAGCCACCGCGCCCGGCCTTTCAAGGTTTTAATATCTTCTACAGCAAAGAAATCTGATTAACCTTGCTTAACCCAATGTTTACCAAATGTATTTACTGACAGACCAATTACATATTTACATCAGACCAATTACATTTACATCAGACCAATTAACATATTCTGAGACTAGCATTTCGGGAAGCAAATGCTGCTAAAACACCTTAGCAATTTCTGTGAGAATGAAATCCATATCCAGTTAACAGCGTTTTTCAGTGTTGTATAACCTTGTGGACAACTTGATACTGGTTTAGATTCTTGAATTATTGACCTTTTAAGAAGTCTGCAGGTGAATAATAATTGGCCACATACACAGCAATGCACTTACAGCATTATTTTAAGTTCCGCACTTGGAAATTTGCCAGCACTACTTTGGAAATGGCAACTAAAGCAAGCATTTCATATATTGGATTCTATGGAACTTTGCTGAATTTGGAGACAGAAATGCATTAAGCAGCATTCAATATAACTGATCTTAAATGTGGGAGGGCTTAGTGTTTATTTGCAACACATAATTTGTTGGGAGCCTTAAGGCTCTTTAGACTCCAAAGTGTTTTCCTCACATCCTATCACTCAATGAAATTCCAGCTTTGGAGCTCTTCCACCTCTCACTGGAATTAGATAATCAAAACAACCCTGTCATTTTCTATCCTGTGCCTCTGCTTAGCCTTTTTCTCTTCCTAAAATGTCCTTCTCCTTTATGCCTCAATCAGTGCCCTTCATAATTCTGTGCTACCTTCAAATGACCCTTCCTCCCTCACACCTTTCCTCATTCTCACCATGGTGACAGCTGTTCGTCCAGGCTGTGCTGAGGTAATCGAAATGTTTCCTGTTTTCTCTGTGTCTAAACGGGACTTTGCTTGCCTCTTTGTCATAACAGATTCTATGAAATACTGTTACTGGGAAACACGTATACTATTCCACCAACATTTCCATAATCACAGACGGTGTTTCGCTTATGATAACTAGTGTCTTTCACGGAGTAGAAATGCAAAATCATACGGCATGGCAACTTAAAAATTGGCCTTGACCATTTCTTTTACACTAGGGGAGTCACATGAAAATGCAGGTTGAAAATCACATTTTGAGTTTTTTTTTTTTAATTTATTTACTAAGATATACTCTGGCTACTTCACATGTAAACAAAGAATTTATTTCTTGAGGATCCTGGCATTATTGGTACGTTTTCTTGTTGTCACTTGGTTTTGGCCATTTTTCAACTGGTCAAAATTAAAAAAAAAAAAAATTTCAAAGCAATATGACACCTACAATTACATTGTTAATTTTGGCTCTCCTTATTCTTTCCAGATAATTGTTCTCATCCATTTTATTCCTAAGTTAGAATTCTTTAAAATAAACTTTTAAATAATTTCAGACTTATGAAAAAGTTTCAAAAGTAGTACAGAAATTTCCTTACAGTTTTTAAGTAGCTTCCTTAAAGGTTAACATCTTACATAATCAGGGAACAGATATTGAAAACAAAAGATTAACACTGAAACCATCCTATTAACTCATCTATAGACCTACTTAAGTTTCCTTAGTTGTCTCCCTGAGGACTTGTTTCCTCAGTCTAGGATCCAATCCCTGATCCAACATTGCAGGTAGCTGTCAGGCACTTTGCCTCCAATCTGACATTTCTTCAATCTTTCTTTGTGCGTCGAGAATTTGATATTTATCAAGACCGTTATCCAGTTATTTTGTAGAACATCAATTTCAGGTTGTCTGCTATGTAAGTAGCCATTATATCCTTTGAAAAATAGTCTTAGGCATATTTCTGAAGATTACTTGTGTGGAAAGCATTTGTTTCCCAAATGCTTTGTTGACTTGCATCATTACTTTCCATGTGAAAAAATGCATGTTTTAGAGTCTAAAAAAAAAAAAAGGCAGAAATATCTTATTTTCCCCTTTCCTGATGATTTGTCCTATAATAGTCTTTGGAATGATTTATAATGAGATTGAGTTTCAGAGCTTTGTAAGCCTCTGTTCACATGAGTATACATCCTTTATCAAAACATATTTTTAAAATGTGAAGTTATTTATATTAGCATTCTCCAGAGAAACAAAATCAATAAGGTACATATGTAGATAGATATATGAGAGGTAATTTGTTAGGGGAATTGGCTCATGTGATTATGGAGGCTGAGAAGTCCCATCACAGGCCACCCGCAAGCTGGAGATCCTGGGATGCCTGTAGCGTGACTCAGTGTGAGTCTTCAATCCTCAGAACCAGGGAAGTCGAGGGTGGAACTCTCAGTCTGAGGCTGAAGTCCTGAAAACCTGAGGAGTCTCTGATGCAAATACCAGGGTCCAAATGCTGGAGAGCCTGGAATTTTTGGTGTCGGAGTGTTATAGGAAAGGGGTCCTGATCCAGACCCCAAAAGAGGGTTCTTGGATCTTGTGCAAGAAAAAATTCAGGGTGAGTCCACAGTGCAAAGCTTTCAAGTTTATTAATAAAGTAAAGTGGTGAAAGTACAGCTACTCCATAGACAGAGTAGGGTGTTCCTGAAAGTAAGAGGAGAAATGCATCCACACTAGATACAATACTTGTTTATGTATAGTATGAAAAAAGATCATGGGGACCTGTGCTCTGCTACTAGGGTTTGTGATAAAGGATTAATTTTCTTAATTAGTATATTTTGCAAGAATCAGTATTATGATCTTTAAAGCAAAATTAGGAATGCTTCTTTTCTCAAGATAACAGGATATCAGGACACTCTTAAGTCTGGGTCTGTTTAGTAAACATTATTAATCTGTTCCCTTGCCGGTAAACATCTAGAGGCTAGGAATACCTAACTTCCTGGGAATGCAGCCCAACAAGTCCCAGCCTCATTTCCCTAGCCCTCACTCATGATGGAGTCACTCTGGTTTGAAAGCCTCTGACACCAGGGCTGGAGAAGAGGGGTGTCCTATCTCCAGGAGAGAGAGGGAATGAGAATTTACCTTTCCTCTGCCTTTTCCACCTACATTGAGGGTGGATCTTCTCCACCCACTCCACCGACTCACACGGTAATCTTCTCTGGAAACATCCTACTAGACACACCCAGAACTAATGCTTTACTAGCTCTCCAGGTAGTCTTTAATCCAATAAAGTTGACACCTAAAATTAATCATCACAATCTTTTTTTTTTTAAACCACACAAGTTATCCATTTTCTTTCTTAGTGACTACTAGGTAGGAGTATTAGACAACTTGAAATGTTGAAATTTAATTGTTTCAAGTGATCCATTAATTATCCTGGTTAGAAAATCAGGCTTGATTGATGTACCTCTTTAATGAATAGCGCAGAGAAATCACATTAAAATGTGATACTGTTAAACCGATGTGTTAATTCTTTGACACACTTGCTTTCCTTCTTTCATTTTCCAGTGTGCCTTTCTCTCTCAAAGTTTCCAGACTCTGCTTTTTCACTAACTTCCTTATTCATTTTGACCAATTCCTGCATTGACTAATTTACCCTAATCAATTTGCAATCTGATTTCTTTCCCTACCACTTCATGAGACTGCTTGCTCCCTCAAAAAGTGCAAATGACTTTCTAAGCTAAATCTGCTACTTGCGTGCATCATTGACAATGCTGGCCACTTTCTTTTTCAGTGAAATTCTTACCCTCTTGTAACATCTGACAAACATTATCTCTTGGTTCCCTTGCTGCTTCTCCAAACATATCTTCTATTCTCATTTTTGCTGCTTGTCTTTTCAAATATAGGCATTCCACAGGTTTATTCTCCAACCATGCCGTGGTTAGAGAATGCTCAAATGCTCCCAAAACTTCAGTTATCACCTTCGTGCAACTGACTCAATCTTTACCTTGAATTTGCATATTCATTCTGAACTTTTTGTTCTGAATTTCCCATAGGTACTACAGATTCAACTAGGCACTAAACTGAGATTATTAGTTCCCCTTATAAACATCAATTTATTTCTCCTACTCTCACTCCCTGATTTGGGCTGAAGTTAAATTCAGTGTTTAGGTTCTCCCATCCCACTTGTCCTCTGCCTCCTAAACCATATTATTCTTTTAATCTGGACTATTCTCTCCCTCTCTCACTTTATGTTTGAACATGATAATTTTTCATTTAGGTACAGCTTGAGTTCTATCTCAGTGATACCTACCCTGTTCAATTCAGAAAGAATGAAAGAACTCTCATGTAATTAACTTCATTGCATCGTGTTTCATCATTAGTTGTAGACATGTCTGTATTGTTTTCCTCATCAGAATGTAAGTCTCTCAAGTGATCTTTGTGGAACTTGTAAGTCGGTCATTACCTTCTTTCTTTCTTTCTTTCTTTTTTATTTTGAGACGGAGTCTCGCCCTGTTGCCCAGGCTGGAGTGCAGTGGTGCAATCTCCACTCACTGCAAGCTCTGCCTCCCGGGTTCACACCATTCTCCTGCCTCAGCCTCCTGAGTAGCTGGGACTACAGGCACCCGCCACCATGCCCAGCTAATTTTTTGTATTTTTAGTAGAGGTGGGGTTTCACCTTGTTAGCCAGGATGGTCTCGATCTCCTGACCTCGTGATCCGGCCGCCTCAGCCTCCCAAAGTGCTGGGATTACAGGCATGAGCCACCACACCCGGCTGCTCATTACCTTATTTCTATAATGATTTGTGAATTGGCCTGAAATAACTCATCCCTGGTTTGTTGTTGTTGTGTTGTGTTTTGTGATTCAGCCCTGTAAACGGCATGCTCCTCCCAGGAATGATAATGCTACACTGTAACACAGATCATTGGTGTTTCAAAAAACCCATCCATCCATGTCTTCATTTATTTGCAAAACAAGGGCAGGAAAAACTAAAATTAAATCGTTAATTCTCTCTCGGTCTCTCAGGGCAATATGTTGGGCAGTTACTTGAGTGAGATATTTTTTATCAAACCAAATATGCTGAGGCAGGAATAACATCAAATGTGTTTGTGATGTACTGTTGCTCTCATTAGTTACCTGCAGATCAAACAGGTATCTGTTCTAACACTTCGATTTTGAAACTTAATGCTGTGTTTGTTAAATTTACTTAATTAGGACCTCTTAACACCTCAGATAGTCGCTTAAAACAACAACAACAAAAACAACAGTAATACCAAGCTGTTAGCCCTGCGGATGAAACAATAAATGCAAAATTAACACTTTTTAAAGGTGAATATGTACATTTTGATGCCTCGACAGCATTCAGTAAAAATCAAGTGTGCTTAGAGATAATCTACTAAGTTGCTGATTGTTTCTGGACCTGTAACTCTTAATAAATATTGCAAATATCTAAAAGATATGGATCATTATTTAGGGGAAATGTATGTATATGCATAAATGCAATCTTTTATAATCTAAAAATATTTTTCAGGAGCTCTTTCTGAGATGAAGAGAATTCTCAATGTCAAGATTTGAACAAGAAGAGAATGGAATACACAATATGGTAAGTGACTTGCAAAAAAGACCAATGTGACCACATTTCTAGTGCTCCATTGGGCAGTTATCACTTGTAAGTTGCATGCATAGAAAAATGCATACTTATGGTAGTCACTGTTGCAAGCAGTTCTGAAATATTAACACAGTTGATCAAAATTGTTCCACTCCTAAAAGCTTATTTTGATAAACTTGGTGTAAAAGATACTTGGCTATCACTCATGGCAGGTGATTTTACTCTAATTTTTAATTAGGGAAAATTAAGGTTGCTTATGTGATTAATGTCACGCACGTCCATGTGAAGAGACCACCAAACAGGCTTTGTGTGAGCAATACAGCTTTTTAATCACCTGGGTGCAGGTGGGCTGAGTCTGAAAAGAGAGTGAGCAAAGTGTGGTGGGATTATCATTAGTTCTTATAGGTTTGGGATAGGCGGTGGAGTTAGGAGCAGGGGGTAGATCTCATAAAGTACATTCTCAAGGGCAGGGAGAGTATTACAAAGTACCTTTTCAAGGGTGGGGGAATATCACAAAGTACCTTCTCAAGGGTGGGGGAATATCACAAAGTAACTCCTCAAGGGTGGGAGAATATCACAAAGTACCTTCTCAAGGGTGGGGAAATATCACAAAGTACTTTCTCAAGGGTAGGGGAATATCTCAAAGTACATTATCGCAAGGGCGGGGAGGGTGTATTGTCATAAGGTCAATTGATCAGTTAGGGTGCAGCAGGAACAGGTCACAATGGTGGAATGTCGTCAGCTAAGGCAGGACCTGGCTATTTGCACTTCTTTTGTGGATCTTCAGTTGCTTCAGGCCATCTGGATGGCCATGCAGGTCACAGGGGATATGATGGCTTAGCTTGAGCTCAGAGGCCTGACATTCCTGTCTTCTTATGTTAATAAGAAAAACAAAACAAAATGGTGGTGAAGTGTTGGGGTGGCAAAATTTTTTGCAGGTGGTATGGAGAGATAATGGGCAATGTTTCTCAGGGCTGCTTTGAGCAGGATTAGGGGCAGTGTGGGAACCTAGAGTGGGAGTGATTAAACTGAAGAAAGATTTTGGGGTAAGGGGTGATATTGTGGGGTTGTTAGAAGCAGCATTTGTCATATAGAGTGATTAGTGATAGTCTGGATGCAGTTTTGTAGGAATTGAGAGATTAATTGGAAGACACAGGGGCCAAATAAGAGAAAGAGAAAAACAGGTATTAAAGGACTAAGAATTGGGAGGACCCAGGACATTCAACTAGAGAGTGCCCAAGGGGGTTCAGCCTAATTATTTGCTTGTTTGATGAGTTTTTGGGCTCTATCCTTGCATTTTTTTATGTTGTCATATACCAGGCCAGACTGATTTAGGTAAAAACAACACTCTTCATTTAAAAATATACAGAGTCTTCCTTTTTCAGCAGTGAGTAAGTCAAGGCCTGTTCCTGTTTTCTTATATTAATAATAATAATAAAAAAACAAAATAGAAGTAAAGTGTTAGTGTCATGAGGGGAACAGGAAGCTGTTCGGTCCTATTTGCAAATTGATTTTGGGGGTAAGGCTAACTAGTGTACATGTGCCTGTCTAATTAATAGGTAGACACATGTAGGTGAAGGAGCCACAGAGGAAGAAGACACCTTTGTTTTTTATTATTATTATTATTATTATTATTATACTTTAAGTTTTAGGGTACATGTGCACAATGTGCAGGTTAGTTACATATGTATACGTGTGCCATGCTGCTGTGCTGCACCCATTAACTCGTCATTTAGCTTTAGGTATATCTCCTAATGCTATCCCTCCCCCCTCCCCCCACCCCACAACAGTCACCAGAGTGTGACGTTCCCCTTCCTGTGTCCATGGGTTCTCATTGTTCAATTCTCACTTATGAGTGAGAACATGTGGTGTTTGGATTTTTGTCCTTGCGATAGTTTACTGAGAATGATGATTTCCAATTTCATCCATGTCCCTATAAAGGACACGAACTTCTCATTTTTTTATGGCTGCATAGTATTCCATGGTGTATATGTGCCACATTTTCTTAATCCAGTCTATCATTGTTGGTCGTTTGGATTGGTTCCAAGTCTTTGCTATTGTGAATAGTGCAATAAACATACGTGTGCATGTGTCTTTATAGCAGCATGATTTATAGTCCTTTGGGTATATACCCAGTAATGGGATGGCTGGGTCAAATGGTATTCCTAGTTCTAGATCCCTGAGGAATCACCACACTGACTTCCACAATGGTTGAACTAGTTTACAGTCCCACCAACAGTGTAAAAGTGTTCCTATTTCTCCACAACCTCTCCAGCACCTGTTGTTTCCTGACTTTTTAATGATTGCCATTCTAACTGGTGTGAGATGGTGTCTCATTGTGGTTTTGATTTGCATTTCTCTGATGGCCAGTGATGGTGAGCATTTCTTCATGTGTTTTTTGGCTGCATAAATGTCTTCTTTTAAGAAGTGTCTGTTCATGTCCAAGAAGAGAACTTTGTAAGGCAAAACTGGAAATGTAAAGTGAAAAGACAAGAGGGAGCACCAAAACAGGTGTCTTGCACCCAGACTCTTAGGGATTTAGTAAGGGCAGCAGCCGTTAGAGGTTGTAATGGGGATTGATGGAGCAACTGGGTAGAAGGGGAGGTTTGATTTTTATGGTGTATGAGAAAGTACAAAGTGTCTACGAGTAACCGTTCACTGCTATTCATGGGGCTGGGTATAAGCAAGCAAGAGGAGGGGCTAAGAGGAGAGTCCAAAGAACAAGGGGAAGGTAGCTAAGGATGGAGTGAAATGCAGGGCAAATGTCTTAAAGGAAATGAGAGGTTCTAAGAGGCAGGCTAGTGGCTTGTAACTTACATGGAAGAGGTTATAAAAAGACGAAAGAATGGACTGAGCTTGTGAGGCAGGAAGGATGAGTTTTCCATGATCTAAGAATCACTTGCCCTGAGTTGGAAAAGACTAGTAGAGCAGGTTTTCAGAAGAAGAGTAGGTGGGAGTGATAGAGGAGAAAAAAGAATACTGGCCCTCCGGAGTGGGGGCTGGAATATTAGCGGGTGTGGAGGCATTGGTTATTATTTTTTTTGCAATAAGATCAGTAGGTTTCTGGTGTCCTTTACAATGAATGATTCCAGCCTTGGTTGGCAGGAGAACAACCTTAAGGGCCTCTATTAGGGAGGCATTATTAATGGAAGAGCTTTGTGTGGTAAGGAAGCCTCTTTCGGCCCAGATGGCAGCATGGTTATGGAGGATGTAGAAAGCATATATGGAGTCAGTATAAATGTTAATGTGCATCCCTTTAGCTAGAGAGAGCACACGAGTTAAAGCAATCAGTTTGGCTTGTTGGGAAGTGGTGGAGGGAGGAAGTGCAGCAGCTTCAATAATAGAGGTGTGGGACATGACAGCGTATCCAGCTTTAGCTGGTGAAAATTGATTGGGTTTAGAAGAACCGCCCTCAATAAACCAAGTGTGGTCCGGGTTTGGAATTGGAAGATTAGAAATATGAGGAAAGGGAGAAGATCCTAAGTGTGTTAGGGAAATACAGTCATGTGGTTCAGGACTTGTGTTGGGTGCTAAATGAGAAGCTGGGTTGAAATCAGGCCCATGGGTAATAGTTACTATTGGAGTTTCAACAAAGAGTGAATAGAGCTGCAGGAGTTGGGGGGCAGACAATAAATGTGAAAGGTATGAGGAGGATATTAATGCTTGAAGGTTGTGAGAGCTGTAAAGGGTAAGTGGAGCATAGCCTGTGATTTTTGAAGGCCTCTAGAAGTATTTAAATGGCACAAACATGAGGGCCAGCCCAGAATTGTGAAGTTGAGTTGTTTGGATAGAAAGGCTATAGGGCACGGTCCCAGCTCTTGTGTAAGAATTCCGACTGCACAGTCCTGTACTTTGGTTGTGTGTAATGAAAAGGGTTGGGATGAGTTAGGGAGAGCTAGTGTGGGAGCAGCTTCTAGGGCTGTTTTTAAGGAATGGAAAGAGGAGTGGGGAAAGGATCTAGGATCTATGGGGCCAGGTAGGTTTCCTTTTGTGAGTTTATGTAATGGTTTAGTCAGGATGGCAAAATCAGGTATCCAAAGGTGAAAGTACTTAACCATGCCTAGGAAGGAAAGGAGCTGTGGCTTTGTAGAAGGGGTTGGGGTTTGGGAGATTAGCTGGACATGATCAGCAGGGAAAACATGTGTGTTTTTATGAAGAATCATGCCGAGATAGGTAACCGATGAGGAAGAAATTTGTGCTTTGGAGGGGAATATGTGATATCCCTTTGAGAATAGATGTTAGAGGAACAGGAGGGTGTCCTGTTGAGAAGATTTTGGTGGGGGGGGGGGCGGCTATAAAGTAGAAGGTCATCAAAATATTGAATAAGGTGAGAAGCAGATGGACAGAATGAAAGTAAATCATGAGAAAGGGCTTGACTGAAGTAATGGGGGCTGTCTGTGAAGCCTTGCGGCAGTACAGCCCAGGTAATTTGCTGAGCCTGATGGGTGTCAGGATCAGTCCAAGTGAAAGCGAAGAGAGGCTGGGATGAAGGATGGAAAAGAATAGTAAAGGAAGCATGTTTGAGAACCAGAACAGAATGATGGGTTGTGAAGGGAGGTATTGAGGTGTGGCTGTAGCCCAGGAATAGTCAGGGAAGCAAATAATTTGGCTAAAATGTCTCGACCTAATAAGGAAGCTGGGCAGGTGGGAATAACTAAAAAGGACTGCTTAAAAGAGTATTGTCTAAGTTGGCACCAGAGTTGGGGAGTTTTAAGAGGTTTAGAAGCCTGGCTGTCAATACCCACAACAGTTATGGAGGCAAGGGGAAAGGCCCTTGAAAAGAAGGTAATGTGGAGTGGGTAGCCTCCGTATTGATTAAGAAAGGGACAGACTTACCCTCCACTGTAAGAGTTACCCAAAGCATCTGTGATGGTCCAGGAGGCTTCCGAGGCGATCGGGCAGCATCAGTCTTCAGCTGCTGAACCAAGAAGATCTGGGAAGGAGTCAGAGAGCCTTGGGCCAGAGTTCCAGGGGCTCTGGGAGTGGCTGCTGGGATAGTTGGACAGTCCAATTTCCAGTGGGGTCCCGCAGAGATGGGACGCAGCTTAGGAGGAATCCCAGGCTGCTGGCATTCCTTGGCCCAGTGGTCAGATTTCTGTCATGTGGAGCAACATCCTGGGGGAGGAGGTCCTGAAGGAATGCCTGTCCTCTGTGGTTTAGGCAATTTGAAGGTCTTGTGTGCTGGAGATACGGCTAGGGTTTCTCTCACGGCAGAGGCAAGTAATCGCAACTCAGAAATATGTTGCCACTTGGCTGACTCTTTTTTATTATTGTACACCTTGAAGGTGAGGTTAATTAAGTCCTATTGTGGGGTTTGAGGGCTGGAATCTAATTTTTGGAGCTTTTTCTAATATCAGGAGCAGATTGGGTAATAAAACGCATATTGAGAATAAGATGGCTTTCTGGCCCCTCTGGGTATAGGGCGGTAAAGCATCTGAGGGTTGTTGCCAAATGGGCCATGAACAGGGCTGGGTTTTTATATTTGATGAAAAAGAGCCTAAACACTAACTGATTTGGGAAAGGTCTGATAGAGAAAAAGGAGCATTAACCTTGACTATGCCTTTAGCTCCAGCCACCTCTTTAAGAGGAAATTGTTGGGCAGGTAGGGGAGGGCTCGTCATGGAATGAAACTGTAAGCCAGACTGGGTGTGGCAGGGGAGGTGATAGAAGGGTTGTAGGGTAGGGGAGCGGAGGCTCAAGAAAAGTTGGAGCCTGATTCAGCCCGGCAGGGAGCGACCTGAGGAGGAGCAGTCTGGGAAGAAGGGGAGAAGGCAGATGGGTGGGTAGAAAAGGAAGATTCAAAAGACTTAGTGACGTGGGACTGAAGAAACAGACAGAAGAGAAAGAAGAAAGATGTGGGACAAGTCGCATTGGGAGCAGAGACTAGGGAGGGACCGATGTGTGAAAGAATGCCTGGATGTCAGTCACCTCAGACCATTTGCCCATTTTTCGACAAAATTATCTAGATCTTGTAGGATGGAGAAATCAAAAGTGTCATTTTCTGGCCATTTAGAACCATTCTCGGGTTTTGGCACCAAATGTCACACACATCCATGTGAAGAGACCACCAAACAGGCTTTGTGTGAGCAATAAAGCTTTTTAATCACCTGGGTGCAGGCGGGCTGAGTCCGAAAAGAGAGTCAGCAAAGGGTGGTGGGATTATCATTAGTTCTTACAGGTTTGGGATAGGCGGTGGAGTTAGGAGCAATTTTTTATGGGCAGGGGGTGGATCTCACAAAGTACATTCTCAAGGGCGGGGAGAATATCACAAAGTACCTTCTTAAGGGCGGGGGAATATCACAAAGTACATTATCACAAGGGCAGGGAGGGTGTATTGTCATAGGTCAATTGAGCAGTTAGGGTGGGGCAGGAACAGGTCACAATGGTGGAATGTCATCAGCTAAGGCAGGACCTGGCTATTTTCACTTTTTTTGTGGATCTTCAGCTGCTTCAGGCCATCTGGATGTATACGTGCAGGTCACAGGGGATATGATGGCTTAGCTTGGGCTCAGAGGCCTGACAATTAGAACATACATATTTGTGATCCTACAACCGTGGAGTTTCTTAAGATGACATTTAGGATTATAATACTGGTTTTAATAGCAAGCCAGGAATTTACAGTGTCTTAAAATGTGGCTATTTCTTATTCAGACTATTCAACACACATATGCGACAGTTAAATAAATATATCCTGATATTTACAGGGCTTTTTATTTGTTTACAAAAGTAAGTTAGTTTCATGTAGGTTATAAGAATCTTTAACGTGTTATTTTCTTTTCTTGCTGTGTTTACTACAGTGAGTATATTAAGAAGGTATTTATTAGGTAAGTCTCTTTTTTACTTCTTGTGCTATTCAGGGTCTCCCAGACAATGAGTAGTAAGACAGTTGAGAGAGTAAAGAAAAAATAAGAGCAGAGAGTTCCAGAGTCATTTGTGGTGTGTGAATATAGACACTCTACCCCTCCCACTACCATCCCACCCCATCAAGGGCCCAGGAAAATGCTGCATGTTTACAGTGTCATCCAGGCACAAACTACCTTTTTCTGTAGTAGTCAAATTTCAAAAGACATTTGTAGGTCCTACTTTATTTAGTTAGAAACATTCTTCTATACTAGAAGCCCTTAAATTTGGATCAAAGAGTAAGTTTTATACAAAATAATAAGTAATCACTCTGAAATTATATGCGATACATTGTGTTTATATTTTTTTTTTCCTGTGGAGACCATCAGTTGGTTTTTATTAATTGTTCAGCGATAGTGATGACAGAAAAAGTTGTCTAAAATGGTTTGACAAATTTAGAATAGATGTGATTAAAATGAAGATTTTGAAAGAATTGTGGAGTTTGTTTGTATTTTATTATCATGAATTCTCCAGATTGTGTTGACTGTAAAATTTGTACACTTATGACTCATTTTAATGATTTTTTTTAGAGAAATAAAAACATTTCAAAAGAGTTTAGTTCCTACTTTCCCTTTTGTCATTCTCTGAAACCTAAAACAAATTTGCATAGTTATTCTTGCAAATAAAAAAAACATAAAATTTTATTCATGTTTGTTCTGTAGTCATTTTACAAGCTCCTAAAATAGGCTCTTAGTTAACCTGTGGCTAAATGTATATTTTTTAAAGATATCTATTATTTTACAAATATTCCCATGATATTGGCTTTGTTATCTGAATATTGATCTCTATTATCTCCAGATTATTTTGTTTTTTGTTTGTTTGTTTTTTGCTTGCTTTCTGTCACAATTATAAATAGAAAAACCAGTTCTGACCCAATCATAATTTTTCTTTACTTACCTGGAAATTCTGGAAATTATTTGTTTTGTCTCCTACATAGTATCTCTCTCCCTGCTAATGCCAATGTATTGCCTCCTACCTCTGTTTATACTCATGAAGATACTTATTCTTTAGTATTACAGCAGCATATTTTATCTTCATCAAGCTCTATTAACAAAGATTCTCCAGCCCATGTCTACACTAACTGATCACCAGTTTTATTCCTTTTCATTAGATATGCTAATTATAAAGAAATACTCTAGATATTTTGACAATTTCTTTGGTGGGGGAAAAGAGGAGTGTAAGGATATAGAAGAAAACAAACTCAGATTCTCCTGCTATACTCTCACAACACAGAACACGTCTGTGACCAAATGTGTGTGGATTTTTTTCCCCACACACACTAAGCAATTCTCCAGCAATTAATTCTGCAGTGGACATCAGCTGGGTGTCCTCTAATTCTATTCAGTTCTGACTCTCAACCTCAAGATAGTTTCTGAGCCCACAAGTTGAGGGCCCAGTCCTCTTACTGACCCCACACACTACTTCCGATACCAGTCACAAGTAGCAGGGCCCATACTTCTGACCAACTGTCTGTAAATCAGGGTTCCCACGATCTTCTCTCTCTCTCTTTTTTTTTTTTCTTTTGAGATGGAGTCTCGCTCTTTCACCCAGGCTGGAGTGCAGTGGTGCAATCTCGGCTCACTGCTACCTCTGCCTTCCTGTTTCAAGTGATTCTTCTGCCTCAGCCTCCCAAGTAACTGGGATTACAGGGGCCTGCCACCACACCTGGCTAATTTTTTTAATTTTTAGTAGAGACAGGATTTCACCATGTTGGCCAGGCTGGTCTCGAACTCCTGACCTCGTGATCTGCCCACCTAGGCCTCCCAAAGTGCTGAGATTACAGGCATGAGCCACCATGCCCAGTCATTGTTTTTTTGTTTTTGGTTTTTTTTGAGATGGAGTTTCGCTCTTGTCACTTAGGCTGGAGTACAATTCGCAATCTCGGCTCACTGCAACCTCTGACTCCCAGGTTCAAGCGATCCTCCTGCCTCAGCCTCCCAAGTAGCTGGGGCTACAGGCGTACACCACCACTCCCACCTAATTTTTGTATTTTTAGTAGAGAGATGGGATTTCAACATGTCGGCCAGGCTGATCTCAAACTCCTGACCTCAGGTGATCCGCCTGCCTTGGCCTCCCAAAATTCCGAGATTACAGGCGTGCACCACCGCACCTGGCTGATCTTCTCTTTGAGTTTGATTAATTTGCTAGAGTAGCTCACAGAAGTCAAGGAAACGCTTATGTTTACTGGTTTATTATAAAGGATATTACAAAGGATACATATCAGTGATCAGACAAATGGAAGAGATGCAGAGGGCAAGGCATTCAAGAACAGGTGCAGGCTGGGTGTGGCCACACCTGTAATCCCAGCTACTTGGGAGGCTGAGGCACAAAAATTGCTTGAACCTGGGAGTCAGAGGTTGCAGTGAGCCAAGATCATGCTACTGCACTCCAGCTCGGAATAAGACTGTATCTCAAAACAAAACAACAACAACAACAACAAAAAAATACAGGTGCAGAGCTTCCATGCCCTCTTTAGGTGTGTCACCCCCCGAGGAACCTCCACTTGTTCAGCTATCTGGAAGCTCTGAACCCAGTCCTTTTAGATTTTCATGTTTCATGGAAGCCTCATTATATAGTCACGATTGATTGAATTATCTGCCATTAGTGATCAACTTAACCTCCAGCCTTTATTCTATCCCCCAAAGCTGGAGGGGCAGGCAAAAAGTCCAAACCCTCTAATCATGCCTTGGTTTTTCCTGTGACCAGCCCTGTGGTCATCTTATTTGCATCCTAGATACTCTTATGACTCTAGAGATTCCAGAAGTTATAAGAGCTATATATCAGGAAACAAGGATGAAGAACAAATATATATACAAGTGACCATGCAAAAATGCAGGGGTTAGGGGTGGCACAGTAAAAAATCCACTTAGAAATTTTGACTCCCCAAAAGCTTAATTAATAGCCTACTGTTCACTGGAAGCCTTACTGATAACATAAGCAGTCAATTAACACGTATTTTATTTTATATGCATTGTATATTGTATTTTCACAATAAAGTAAGCTAGAGAGAAAAATGTTAAGAAAACTATAAAGAAAAAATATATCTACTATTTATTAAGTGGAAGAGGATCATCATAAAGCTCTTCATCTTCCTCAGCTTCACAGTGAGTAGACTGAGGAGGGGGAGGAAGAAAAGGGAGTGGTCCTGCTGTCTGAGTTGACAGAGGTGGAAGAGGTGGGGGAGGTAGAAAGGGAGGCAAGAGAGGCAGATACACTTGGGTTATGAAAATACATCCTAACTGATGTCTAATTCCTTTTTAATTTCTCTAAAAATGTTTCTATATGGTAACAACTCTTCCACCATTTTCTTTAATTTTTCTGCCCCTATCACAAAACAGTTTATGTCATAAAATAAGTCAAAATGAGTCTAGAATAACCGAAATCCCTCTGCCAAATTGTCTACTGTCAGTTTGTTTTCTGGCATTACTTCTACATCTTCTTCCTCATCACCTGGTACTGGTTTGGAACCACTTACCTCCATCAAATCTCCTTCCATTAATTCCTCCTGTGTGCTGTCTATTAACTCCAAGATTCATATCTTGAACCCCCCTCCAACACATCATTTTTGCCATATCCACTATCTCTTTCATGATTTGTTTGATTGTCTCTGTTGTAAGTCCTTAAGGTCATGCACAACATCTGGACACAGTTTTTCCAGTAGGAATTTATTGTTTTAGGCTTGATGGCTTTCGCAGCTTTTTCTGTAGCAACAGTGGCATCTTCAATGGTATAATTCTTCCAGACATTCATGATGTTCTACTGGGGTTCTCTTCCATAGCATTGACAATCCTTTCCATAAATTACCATGCGTAATGAGCTTTAAAGATTCTTATGACTCCCTTGTCTAGAGGATGAATTAGAGATGTTATGTTTGGGGGCAGGCAGGCCACTTCTACACCATCAGTTTTGAACTCATGGGGTTCTGGGTGGCTGGTGGCATTGCCCAATATCATGAGAACTTTAAAGGCACTTTACTGGCAAAGTACTTTCTGATTCAGGGTCAAAGCATTGATGGAACCAATCCAGAAAGAGTGAAAGAGTTCTTGTTGTCCAGGCATTCTTGTTGTACAACCTAAAGACTGGCAGCTGGTGTTTATCTTTTACCCTCAAGGCTTGGGAGTTAGCAGCTTTATGGACAAGGGCAGTCCTAATCATAAGCCAGACTGCATTTGCACAAAACAGTAGAGTTAGCCTATGCCTTCCTGCCTTAAATTCTGGTGCTTGCTTGCTTCTCTTCCTTACTGAAAAAAATGTCCTTTGTGACTTTTTGGGCACTTCTGTCTGCATTAAAAACCAGTTCAGGCAGAAAACCTTTCTCCTCAGTGATTTTCTTAATGGTGTCTGGGAGCTCATCTGCTACTTCTTGGTCAGCAGAAGCTGCTTCTTCTTCTGTTATTTCATTTTATTTTTTTATTTTTTGAGACGGAGTCTGTCGCCTGGGCTGGGGTGCAGTGGCATGATCTTGGCTCACTGCAACCTCTGCCTCCCGGGTTCAAGCGATTCTCCTGCCTCAGCCTCCTGAGTAGCTGGGACTACAGGCATATACCACCATGCCTGGCTCTATTTTTAGTAGAGGTGGGATTTCACCATGTTGGCCAGGCTGGTCTTGACCTCCTGACCTCAGGTGATCTGCCCGCCTTGGCGTCCCAAAGTGCTGGGATTACAAGCATGAGCCACGGCACCCAGACTTCTTCTGTTATCTTGACAATTTCAAGCAACACCTCATTCTGAAATTATCAAGCCATCCTTTGCTGGCGTTAAATTTTCTAGTTTTACCTCCTTCACCTTCCTTTTGTTTTAAGTTGCCAAATAATAATTTCACTTTTTCTCAAATCATATTAGTGTCTACACATATGTCTTTCTCACATCGATCTTAAAACCACATAAAAGGTGCACGTTCTATACAATATAAAAAAGTATTTTGCAGAAAGTACTGGTGTAATTGCAGCTATAGCTTAATGAATTTTTCTTTTTTTGCAATGGTTGTTAAGCTGGATTCATTTATCTTGAAACGCTGGGCAACTGCAACTGCAGACCTCAATCTATGATATGTATCAAACAATTCAACTTTTTCTTGTAATGTGGTGACTTCTCTCTGTTTCTTGGGAGCACTTTCAGTAACACTAATAGCACTTCATATGGGCCCATGCTGTTATTCAAGGTTTACAATATTGCGCTAACATGAAAAATACATGAAAACTACAAGAGATATGTTTACTATGTAACATATTTTACTGGAGAAAGAACTGATCACTTGAAGATGATTAGCTTCACATGGCGCTTTAAATGCATACTTGATCCTTTCAACATGAATTGGCAACAAAAGATGGCTATAAAATTATTAAAATAGTACAGCTTATATGACTGTTAATTTTATGCAGTTATTATATAATATAGCCTCTTTATGTTTGGTTACATTTCTCTGGACTGCAAATATCTTTGTAAGTGTTTGTGTTTGTACACTTTGGTAAATTTTAACTTTTAATTATAGATTTGTATCTATTTTATAGTAATAAATGATAAAATAGAGCAGTATTTACATATATTTTATGCATTTTCATGACATATCTAACCTTTTCTGAGTTTTTTCAAAATTTCTGTGCTACACTGTGAGTTTTTTCAAATTGTCACAAATTTCAAAAAAAATTCAAATGTATCTATTGAAAAAAATCTGCATAACAGTGAGCCTTCACAGTTCAAGGCTGTGTTATTCAAGGGTTAGTTGTATATGTTATTAAAATTCACAATCTCACAGGGAGCTTATGCTGCTTTCTGACAGCCCAAGAATGCTTCCCATGCTAGCTCATGTCTTTATTTGATAGTAAATATGTTCCCCACCTAAAAGATGTCTGAAGCCCATTAGCTTTACTCATGGTGCCAGAAGTAGTGTAATATTTTTTCTTCTCTTAGTGAATTTCTTTTCCAGAAAAAAGAGTTGAAACTTAATAAGATCAATATAGAAGGCCAAAAGTTGTCCTGAGCAATGGGGTTATTTCTTAACCAGATGCTTGTCTCTTCTCCCCAGCTGCAACATTTCTCTGTACTGAATTTCTTTAGTGCCAAGGGGGATAAGTGGAAAGAGATGAAAATATAGCTGCTGTTGCATGGATGACCCCATTCACTCTGACTCCTTCAGCAAGTTTCATTTTTCCTTATAATTCTCGGAGGAATGCTTTGCCTAACCACCTACCCCAACATCTAGGATTTACTTTTAAGGTGGTCAGTTAATATTTCTTGAACATAAACTTTTGGCCAGAGTAACTAGAAATTTAAGTTTATTAAACTTTTACATACTTAACTATGGTCTACAGGGTATTTTAAACTCTGCCATTTGGGTTTAGATCTGCTTTTTTACCCCCACCCCCAAATGTGCAGCAGTGTGAAATGTATGAGAACTAATTGGATAAAGTAATTTTTTTAAGACCTTGGTATCTTATTTCTGCCAGATAATAGAGAACAAATATAAAATATTCCCATGATTAAACACACCAGATACAGCTTGAATTTTTAGAATATTAAACAGGAGTGATAATGAGGACGAACTTAGGTCCCTAATTACACAAGGTTTATACACACACACACACACACACACATCATATTAAGAATGTAAGTAAATCAAGTTACAACACAATATATGCAGTAAGATTTCCTTTCTTATAAAGCCAACTATATCAAGCAAATTAAAGTCACATATATGGAATATAATTTAATCTGTTTTACAAGTGAGGGCTGGGGGTGGTGGCTCAAGCCTGTAATCCTAGCTCTTTGGGAGGCCAAGATAGGAGGATAGCTTGAGCCCAGGAGTCTGAGACCAGCCTGAGAAATATAGTGAGACCATTGTCTTCACAAAATAAATAAATAAATAAATAAATAAATAAATAAATAAATAAATTTCTAAAAATTAAAAATAGGGTAGGTATGGTGGCCCACGCCTGTAAACCTAGCACTTTGTGGGGGCCAAGATGTGCAGATCACTTGAGGTCAGGAGTTCAAGACCAGCCTGGCCAACATGGTGGAACACTGTCTCTAATTACTTGAACCCAGGAGGTGGAGGTTGCAGTTAGCCAAGATCGCACCACTTCACTCCAGCCTGGTCGACAGGGCAAGACGCCTGTCTCAAAAATAAATAAATATTACAAAAAAAGTACAAGTGATTATGTATTTTTCATACAATGCATATTTCCTGAAAACACATTCAGTTTAGAAGTTACATTAGGGGAACAGAATACTATCATTATGGAAAGGAAGACATCTTTATTTTATGCTTTGTATGCTTCTGTATGACTAGATTTTTTAAACCTCATGAAGGTATTACCTTTCCAAACAGTCTGCTATGATATTTATTGAACAAGTATTCAAATGTTTCCTTTGCATAGTTTACTACTTGGTGGTATTCTGCTTAGCAATGTCTATTGGAAGGTCCCAGTATATCCAATATAAATAAATGAAATAACATTGTACTATATTATTAGACTGTATTATTGGATTACATAAAATTTTTTTTCTGATAAGAATGTCTGTTATATTTTTCTCTTCTTATTTCACAGTGATTAGGCTGACTGACTTTCTCTTTCTCTTGCTGTTAGGATTTCTGGGGACATTACTTCCCATCTTCCATATCTAGTCAGTTCAGTTCACCATTTTGCAACCAGGACTATCATTCACAAGCCTGGCAAAGCCTGACTGTGAAGTCTGTACCTCTACTCTCGCCTACTCCTTAGATGAAATGACCTGGAAGTAACACTACTTCTTATTGATCCTCCTGGCTATCATATCCCGTTCACCTTCTTCCAGGTTTATCCAAGATACCCTAATAATGTTTCCTATGCAAGGTAATCTTTTAACACTAGTCTAACTCCCACTTTCTGATTTCACACCTTCTACTGAGCCTGAGCTTCTGATAGTATCAATACTCATCTATAAGTTATTTTAACATGCATACATATATATTCTTGGAGGAGTAGACAGTACACATTTTTTATAGACTCATGCAGTGGGGTTTAAATACAATTTAGCTATTATGTAATTTTTGGCAAGTTTCTTAGCTTCTCTAAATCTTAGTTTCCAAATATGTTTAAAGAAAGTATATAAAAATTACCAACTTACAATTTCATTTTGAGGATGAAATGAATTATTGTACCCAAAGTACTTAAAGCAGCACCTAGCACAGAAAAATATGAAATAAAGATAGACCATTTTGATTATTTCATAGAAAGAAATGTCATGGTATTACTTATTATTAATGAATATGTTGAAGGAATAATTAGTAAAAATGAATATATGATATATATTGCAGTGCTTTGCATTGATGGCCTGATGCAAATAGCAGTAATTACTTACACAGGATGGCTAACATTTCAGGGAAAGACATTCTAATCAATAGTTGCTATTTGTGGCAGGTTAAGTGTTTGAATTAAAAAAAAAAAGCAGTAACTCATTGTGATACTTCCAAATGCACTGTTCACATTTTAAGTTGGTGACAGATTATTACAAGAAATAGGAAAGATAATCCTAAATCTTAGTCAATTTTCTTTCTCATTACAGATTTTAAAAAGTGACTAGCAAGGGAGAATTTTGAGAGTCTAGAAAACCTGGAGGGAAAGAAAAAAGAGGGAAGGAAGGAGAGAAAAAAGGAAGGAAAGAAGGAAGAAAGGAAAAAAAAGGAGGAAGGGAGGGAGGAGATAAAGGAAAGAAAAGGAAAAGAAAAAAGGCAAAGAAGTAATGGAAGAAATTTGAGTATTAACAGAGGGCACTCAGGTTTCCAATTCAATACATCTCCTATGCATATTCTACAAATTAGATTGTCAAATATTCAGCTTCTCTCAGAAATTTAGGCTATTAGCCATTTACAACTTACTTTGAATTAATTTAATCAGATTATCAGATTAGGATTTTGCTTAGTGACTGCCAAAATCAGCCACCCTGAGGAAATTGGAGTTTTGATTGAAAAGTGGAACTGACAGGAAGTTTGGTTTGAAAGCACAGGGCTCTTGCTGGAGGTGGAGGGATCGTGGGTGTTCAGTGAGTTAGAAGAGCCTGGGATAGCCAGAGGGAAGCATGAGGGTACTGGATGCCTGGGCAAAGATTAAGAGAATTTACCAAGAGGTGGGACATTTCCAAGACAAACAGCATACTTTACACTTTGGCTAAAGTCCCTCATGGCAGGACTCATTTTTGATATGTGCTCTCACTACATTTAATCGCAGTGACAGTTGTGAGATTAGAGGTACCGCTTTCTTCAAAAGGATCATTGAAAGTTGTGGGTTTATCCTTGTGTTTCTGTTTAGTTTTTTATCATACTAGTTTTATTTGTAAACCAAAATGCATTATATTTTAGACCTTTGCTCCAAAAGGCTAATGTAATAATTAAGTTTTTTAATGGACTTAAGATTTTAACTCTAAAACCTCGTCAACATTCCATATATTATGATTCACATGGGACTCGTAAAAGACAGACTCCACACTTCAGAACTGCAATGGGCTTTTTGTTCCCACTGCTGAGTATTTCCGACTTCTTTTGAAGGTTATAAATTTACAACTTAGTATGTTTTATGGTGTGGTGAATATTGCGGAGAATGATCTGGCCAGATGAAAATGGGATTCTGTTGGCCCTCAATGTTCTTTTCTTGAGAGACCTACTCTGCATTTTAATACATGTTATACTATCTTCAAGTTTTAACCAAAATGTTAATTTGATTTTTTTTTTCTTTCAGTCAGGAACTTTTTGATGACATATTTGTATTCCACATTTCTTCACTTGTCCCAGTGTTTTATTGGGAAAGTGTTGAGGTGTCTTGGGATCTCTTCTGACTCGTTAAGCATGGAGAATGATTGGTTGTTAAACGCAGTAGGGGAATATTAGTAGGAAAAAACTGATTTTGGTTTTATGAATGGAGATGGGTGCCTGTCGACATTTAGAAATAAGGTTGGAGCACTATACTGGTGTATGTGCTGAAGATTTGGAGGTCATCAAACAACCTATATGTAAGAGTCAATGAGATTTAAAAGAATTGTAAAGAAAATCAGATATAAGAGAAGAACAAAACAGGAGAAACAATGTCATGGAAACTAAGGGAGTAGTTTTACTACTTTAATGTATATTTCTCAGAAATTGCTTTTTGGACATTACTTCCATACTTGAGAAAATATTTCTGTAACATACCTATTCAAGTGTTTAGATTAATTATTTTTTTCTGATTAAAACATTTTGCTCATGTATCTTTTAATTTTTAATTTTAGTACAATTGTATATTTACAAAATTATTGAAAAGATAATACAGAGAGCTCCCCACACTCAGTTTCTCAAATCTATCATATTAGTATGATATATTTATCACAATTAATGAAACATAATTGATACCTGGTAACACACCAAAGTCTATATGTTATTTAAATCTCCTCAGTGTTTCCCCAACACCCTCTTTCTGTTCCATGATGACGTGCAGGGGTACCACATTCCATTTAGTAGTCGTATCACCTTAGTCTATTCTTGGTTGTGGCAGTTTCTCAGACATTTCTTGCTTCTAATGACCTTTATAATTTTGTGGCTTACTGGTCACTTGTTCTGTGTAACATTCCTCAATTGGAATTTATCTGATATTTATCTCAGGCTTAGACTGGAGTCATGCATTTTAAGAGGAGGACCACAAAGATAAATTGCCATTCTCATCACCTGTTATCAAAGATGAATACTATCAAAATAACTTATCATTATTGATGTTGACATTGATCAGCTAGCTTGTGGAAGTGTTAATCAGATTTCCCCACTGTAAAGCCGGCTATTTTCTTTCTCTCTCTTTCAACATCGTGCCTATATATATATATATATATATATACACACTTACACACACAGACATATATATGTATTTTTATTACACTTTAAGTTCTAGGGTACGTGTGCACAACGTGCAGGTTTGTTACATATGTATACATGTGCCATGTATACATATGTATACATGATATATATATACATGAGGCATGTTGGTGTGCTGCACCCATTAACTCGTCATTTACATTAGGTATTTCTCCTAATGCTATCCCTCCCCACTCCCCCGACCCCACAACAGGCCCCACTGTGTAATGTCCCCCTTCCTGTATCCAAGTGTTCTCATTGTTCAATTCCCACCTATTAGTGAGAACATGTGGTGTTTGGTTTTCTGTCCTTGCAATAGTTTGCTGAGAATGATGGTTTCCAGCTTCATCCATGTCCCTACAAAGGACATGAACTCATCCTTTTTTATGGCTGCATAATATTCCATGGTGTATATGTGCCACATTTTCTTAATCCAGTCTATCATTGTTGGACATTTGGGTTGGTTCCAAGTCTTTACTATTGTGAGTAGTGCCACAATAAACATACGTGTGCATGTGTCTTTATAGCAGCATGATTTATAATCCTTTGGGTATATACCCAGTAATGGGATTGCTGGGTCAAATGGTATTTCTAGTTCTAGATCCCTGAGGAATCGCCACACTGTCTTCCACAAAGGTTGAACTAGTTTACAGTCCCACCGGCAGTGTAAAAGTGTTCCTATTTCTCCACAACCTCTCCAGCACCTGTTGTTTCCTGACTTTTTAATGATCGCCATTCTAACTGGTGTGAGATGATATCTCATTGTGATTTTGATTTGCATTTCTCTGATTGCCAGTGATGATGAGCATTTTTTCATGTGTCTGTTGGCTGCATAAATGTCTTCTTTTGAGAAGTGTCTGTTCATATCCTTTGCCCACTTTTTGATGGGGTTGTTTGTTTTCTTCTTGTAAATTTGTTTGAGTTCATTGTAGATTCTGGATATTAGCCCTTTGTCAGTTGAATAGATTGCAAAAATTTTCTCCCATTCTGTAGGTTGCCTGTTTACTCTGATGGTAGTTTCTTTTACTGTGCAGAAGCTCTTTGTTTAATTAGATCCCATTTGTCAATTTTGGCTTTTGTTGCTTTTGGTGTTTTAGACATGAAGTCCTTGCCCATACCTATGTCCTGAATGGTATTGCCTAGGTTATCTTCTAGGGTTTTCATGGTTTTAGGTCTAACCTTTAAGTCTTTAATCCATCTTGAATTAATTTTTGTATAAGGTGTAAGGAAGGGATCCAGTTTCAGCTTTCTACATATGGCTAGCCAGTTTTCCCAGCACCATTTATTAAATAGGGAATCCTTTCCCCATTTCTTGTTTTTGTCAGGTTTGTCAAAGATCAGATAGTTGTAGATGTGTGGTATTATTTCTGAGGCCTCTGTTCTGTTCCATTGGTCTATATCTCTGTTTTGGTACCAGTACCATGCTGTTTTGATTACTGTAGCCTTGTAGTATAGTTTGAAGTCAGGTAGCGTGATGCCTCCAGCTTTGTTCTTTTGGCTTAGGATTGACTTGGCAATGCGGGCTCTTTTTTTGGTTCCATATGAACTTTAAAGTAGTTTTTTCCAATTCTGTGAAGAAAGTCATTGGTAGCTTGATGGGGATGGCATTGAATCTATAAATTACCTTGGGCATTATGGCCATTTTCACGATACTGATTCTTCCTATCCATGAGCATGGAATGTTCTTCCCTTTGTTTGTGTCCTCTTTTATTTCGTTGAGCAGTGGTTTGTAGTTCTCCTTGAAGAGGTCCTTCATATCCCTGGTAAGTTGGATTCCTAGGTATTTTAGTCTCTTTGAAACAATTGTGAATGGGAGTTCACTCATGATTTGGCTCTCTGTTTGTCTGTTATTGATGTGTAAGAATGTTTGTGATTTTTGCACATTGATTTTGTATCCTGAGACTTTGCTGAAGTTGCTTATCAGCTTAAGGAGATTTTGGGCCGAGACGATGGGGTTTTCTAGATATACAATCATGTCATCTGCAAACAGGGACAATTTGACTTCCTCTTTTCCTAATTGAATACCCTTTATTTCTTTCTCCTGCCTGAATGCCTTGCCAGAACTTCCAACACTATGTTGAATAGGAGTGGTGAGAGAGGGCATCCCTGTCTTGTGCCAGTTTTCAAAGGGAATGCTTCCAGTTTTTGCCCATTCAGTATGATATTGGCTGTGGGTTTGTCATAAATAGCTCTTATTATTTTGAGATACGTCCCATCAATACCTAATTTATTGAGAGTTTTTAGCATGAAGGGCTGTTGAATTTTGTCAAAGGCCTTTTCTGCATCTATGGAGATAATCATGTGGTTTTTGTCTTTGGTTCTGTTTATATGCTGGATTACATTTATTGATTTGCGTATATTGAACCAGCCTTCCATCCCAGGGATGAAGCCCACTTGATCATGGTGGATAAGCTTTTTGATGTGCTACTGGATCCCGTTTGCCAGTATTTATTGAGGATTTTTGCATCGATGTTCATCAGAGATATTGGTCGAAAATTCTCTTTTTTGGTTGTGTCTCTGCCAGGCTTTGGTATCAGGATGATGCTGGCTTCATAAAATGAGTTAGGGAGGATTCCCTCTTTTTCTATTGATTGGAATAGTTTCAGAAGGAACAGTACAAGCTCCTTCTTGTACCTCTGGTATAATTTGGCTGTGAATCTGTCTGGTCCTGGACTTTTTTTGGTTGGTAGGCTATTAATAATATTGCCTCAAGTTCAGAGCCTGTTATTGGTCTATTCAGAGATTCAACTTCTTCCTTGTTTAGTCTTGGGAGGGTGTATGTGTCCAGGAATTTATCAATTTCTTCTAGATTTTCTAGTTTATTTGCATAGAGGTGTTTATAGTCTTTTCTGATGGTAGTTTGTATTTCTGTGGGATCGGTGGTGATATCCCCTTTATCATTTTTTATTGCGTCTATTTGATTCTTCCCTCTTTTCTTCTTTATTAGTCTTGCTAGTGGTCTATCAATTTTGTTGATCTTTTCAAAAGACCAGCTCCTGGATTCATTGATTTTTTGAAGGGCTTTTTGTGTCTCTGTCTCCTTCAGTTAACATCATGCTTTTTGAAAAGAGGTCACTACACTCAGCCGCCAGTTAACAAACAAGTGAAAAATTATGTTCTACCTCTTTAAGAATATATATATATATTCCTAAATCCTATATATCAGAATCATATATATATATATATATATATATATATATATATATATATATATGTAGAAAGAGAGAGAGAGAGCCAGATGCAGTGGCTCATGCCTATAATCCCAACAATTTGGGAGAGAGAGGTGGGTGGATCACTTGAGGTCAGGAGTTCAAGACCAGCCTTAGCAACATGTTGAAACACCATCTCTACCGAAAATACAAAAATTATCCAACTTGATGGCAAATGCCTGTAATCCCAGCTTTCCAGCTACTTGAAAGGCTGAGGCAGGAGAATCAGTTGAACCTGGGAGGTGGAGGTTGCAGTGAGCTGAGATTGCACCACTGCACTCAAGCCTGTGCAACGAGAGTGAAACTCCATCTCAAAAAAAAAAAAACAACAAAACAATTTTCTGCATGGAATATCTGTTTATTCTCTATATGTTTATTGTTTATTCATCTAATCATTTACTTACATCAGTATGGATTCATGGATATTTATTTTATACTTGAGTTATCAACCAATACTACTTTATTTTGTTGTTTAAATTGTTTCAGCATTAGTAATTGGGACTTCTTTCAGCTGTCACTTATACGCCTTTTTTAAATATCCCACCATTGTTTATTTTTATTTTATTTTTTAGCACTTACTTTCTTTGTGGCACTATGCTCCAGGTCCGCCTTATATATTTCTTGTCAAGTCCTAGAATCAAGCATTTCTCTAAGGAGTCCTAGTGTCTTTGATTGGAGAATGGTATTAGAAACTAGTATCTGGTTTCTAGGTATGCTCACTTCCACGGTGCTGTCATTGCTTCTAGACCCTCTCAGCTGACAGAACATGAACATAGATTTATTTAGATCTTCTTTAATTTTTTTATCAGTGTTTTGTAGTTTTGCACATATACATGCCATACATATTCTGTTACATTTATATCTAAGTACATAATGTTTAGATTCTATTATGAATAATATTTTTAAAATTTCAAAAGTCAAGTGTTTATTTCTGGTAAAGGGGAAAGCATTTGACTGTTGTGTATTAAGCTTGTGTCCTAAAACCTTGCCAAATTGGCTTTGTTTTTTGTAATTTATTTGGGATTTTCTATATAGACATATCATGTGTGACTAGACAGTTTTATATATTCCTTTCCAATATTTATGTTTCATTTCCTTTTCTTGTCTTATTTCATCAGCTAGGACTGCTGATATGATGCTGAATAGGACTAGTGACAGGGAACATCCTTGTCTTTTCTCCGTCTTGGGGGAGAGTATCTAGTTTCTCACTGTTAGGTATGATGCTAGTAGCTATTTTGTAGATGTTCTTCATCAATCTGAAGATGTTCTCCTCTATTTTTAGTTTGCTAAGAGTTTTTATCCTTGCTTGAGTGTGGGATTTTGTGAAATGTTGTGTCTTGTGTCAATTGATATGATCATATTATTTTGTGTTGACTTTCAAATATTGAACCAACCTTGCATATATGAAATAAAGACCACTTGGTCTTCGGGTATAATTATTTCAATACATTGCTAAATTATACTGGCTAATGTTTTATTAAGGATTTTTATGTCTACCTCCATGAGGGATAAGGGTGTACAAATTTCCTTTCTTGGAATATATTTATCTAATTTTGGCATTAGGAGTAATGCTGGCCTCATTCAATGCGTTAGAAAGCGTTCCTCTGCTTTTATATTTTGGAGGGGATTGTGGGAAACTGATGTGAGTTCTTCCTCAAATATTTGGTAGAACTCACCTGTGAAACCATTTGGATCCAGTGGTTTCTTTGGGGAAAGATTATGAATTATTATCTCAACTTATTTTAGATATATGGCTATTAGTGTCATCAATTTCTCCGTGTGTGTTTAGATTGTTCTTAATCTTTCTGAAACTAAAAAATATATTTGATAAAATATAAAAGTGCCTCTAGAGATTTCCTCAAAAAAAAAAAAGCAGACTTATAGGCTTAGAAAATGGAATGAAGCTGGTAATGGTTAAAAAAAATTATCCTGAGAATGCAAAATCATTTTTGAAATTCTGGTCAAATTAATAAGATAGATATCTTCCCTCCATTACTTCAATGTACCATATTTTTGTTTGTTTGTTTGCATGTGTCTGTGTGCCTCTCTGTTTGCTAAATTAAAAAAATTTCTATTTTGACAATTACATGTCATATTATGTTTTATTTTAAATTATTTCCATATGACCTTTGTGGAGAAGATTTACTTAATCATTTAAGCTTATTTTCTTTATAATAGTTTGAGTTGTTTCATGATCACATTCAACTTAATTTAACTTTATTTGAAATTGTTTCTCAATGTATTCTGGTTATTCTCATTAAGAAATAGGTGTTCAAAATACCATGTCATTATTAGCATATCTTGCTTAAAGTGAAAGCCATTGTAGCATGGTTTGCAATTTACTTTGGAGTAACAATGGGGTTTTGTGAAGAAAGATTATGTCTCAGATTTTATTTTAAAATGTTAGAATTTCAAGAGATAAATAGTCTTCTTGGTCTCAACTAGCATGAGAAGTAGAGGGGAAATATTTTCATAAAAAGGTAAAAGAGACTAACAATTGTAGTTTCACGCAACCAATATTATATTTAGTTGTTTTAAGACAATGACATCACGTAGCTGTAGGATGACAAAAAAAAATGGCATTTTTCAAATAGCACCTTTCTCCATAATTTGTTTATTATAATTATTTGAATATGTGATAATTACTAATATTGTCGTAATATTCTGCCACATTTACGAAAACACTGGACGTTACCACCTCAGCATTTTAATTGCTCACCACTGCCATTTTCTTTAGGACTGGTTGTTTTGCTTTCAGTTTGCTTCCTAGACTATCATCATGAGATCAAAAGCTGTGTTTTTTATACCACATGACAGCCCGATGCCCCACACAGGGTCAGCATTAAACAGAATTTTTGATAGGATCAGGTGAGCCAAAGGATGAATAAATGAGTACTCACGTTCAGGTGGCATCAGGTGGGAATTGTGGCTAGGTAAAATGGCATCTTGTTACAATGGTAATTTCAGTCACCTATTCCTTACCTCTTCTGGGCGGGCGGATTGATTTGCAATTGGCTTCTTTTCTTCTTTCTCACTCTACTAATACTAGATGGAAATCTCATTGATTCTTAACAACAAAGCAAGTATCTTACCATATTCACAGGTTCTACCCCACCTACTAGGGAAGTAAAAGTATACAGGGAGTGGAAATCTTGGGGCCATCTTAGAATCCTGCCCACCACAAGCAGCAAAATATTCCTACTCCAGTATGTTTCCCATAGCTACCTTGTGTCTTCCAACTTCGTGTGAGTGGTGTGTTTGTTGCTTTGCTTATGGGCAAAGATGATTTTTTGGGGGAGATATTTGATTAACCTTCTAACTTCTTTTATCTTTGACACCTTCAGTCTTCCTTCATTTACCTTTATACAGACTTTATTATAAGGCCACTTTTCTTTTCCTTTTTCCTTTAGAGTCTCTTCCCTTTGCATAGATTATTGGAACTCTCCACTTACAAAGACTAGCCTTTATGCTTCCAAATCTTGATATAAAGTTTTTATCTAGCATCAGACCTTGAATGTGAGTTGTCCATGTGTCAGAACTGTCTTTCAAAATCAAAAGTTTCACATACCATTTTCGATTATCCCAAAGGAAATGCTAGGCACCTATTTATTCCACAATTATTTTTAAAGTCTGTATGTATTAATTGTGCACATACTATTTTATTATTTACAAAGTGAGTTAAGCACAGTATTCCTGTTCAAAATATGAAAATAAGTATCATGGAAAAGTGGCAACTGTGTCTTCTGTTCCTTCATTTTTAGCACCTTGTTATTCCTTTTATATAAAACTCTGGTGTACACACAGTTTTTCCTCTTTTCTGCAAAATGTGAATAAATTACATTTCCTTTGTACATTCCATGCTGTCTTGGACAAAATCAAACACTTGAGTATAGAAATGAATTGTATTCCAGTAGTAGATAGGACAATTTTTCACTCCTTTCAACTTAGGTATTGTATTAGTTTTCTACAAATAACAACTATAGACTGAACGACTTAAACAACAGGAATTTATTTTTTCACGATTCTGGAGGCAAGGAGTCCCAGCTCAAGGTGTTGGCAGGGTAGGTTTTTCTGAGCACCATCCTTTGCTATGCAAATGGGTATCTTCTCCCTGTGTCTTCACATGGTCTTCTCTGTGTTTTTGTGTCCTAAACTCCTCTTCTTATAAGGACACCAGTCATTGGATTCAGGCCCATCCTACTGATCTCCTTTAATTTAATTACCTCTTTAAAGACACTAACTCCACCTACAGTCGGATTTTGAGGTACTGGGAGTAAGGACTTCAGCATCTGAATTGAGGGGGAGACAATTCAGCCTGTAACAGTCATGATATGAATTAACTAACTGCTATTGTGCATGAGATGTCTAACGAAAAGACAGAAAAGAAGTGTAAAGAAGTGATTACTGAGATCAACAAATGTTACTATAGGACTGCCAGTCTATAGCTACTGTATATATATATATACACAATGTGATAGTGGGTGATTTGTAGATGGTAATAGACCATTCAGAGAAACAAGTTGAATATTTTCTTACATTGGAAAAAAAAAGGGGACACAAAAGAAATGATTTCCCAGCATTTTACTAGATTCCATAAGAATTCTGAGCATCAAACTATACACTGCTATATATGAAGCCAGATCCAATGGGAATCTTTTGATTTTACATATCGATCACTTTCAAAATAAGGATACTAGCCTTATTTGCTGTGCAATATTATCATGACATGCATTTTTAATTTATTGGGTCTTTCAGTTTTTGTGCATCTATAAAGCCTAATAGTTCAGCCTCTCTGTAGGCATCTTTGCTACTTCCTATCTGAGGAAATAATGTTTTATTATAAAATTACAATTTTTTGTAATTTAGATCTCTAGTTTCTAAGATAAGAAAACAGATCTATCATTTGGGGCAAGAATAGAAACAAAATAAACTCTCCTCTTAAAGCAGGGGAAACAACTTTCTGAAAAAAAAAATTGAAGACACACCTTTCGTGTATTTTAGGAACATTTCACTTTTGCTCATCTTCTGACTGCATTGTGAACCATCATAGCTAGATCAAAATTAGTTATGTTAATAAACAAAAACAAAAATTCTGTCTATTTGCCTTACATTAAGAGATATCCTTTTGCCTGATGCAACAACAGAAACTAAAATCTCTAACGAAAAACATGCTGGCTTCTCTCACCATTGTTGTCCAATAGGAAGGAATTTGGTCAGGAGTAAAAATAACTCAGTTATGATCCATGTTATTACACTCCTCTGAGCTTCTTTCTCTCTTCCACATGTTGAATGACTTACTGGTTTATTTTTGCCACATACATAATGTTTGGCTCCTATCTCATGTGCAATCAATCTTAATTATTGGATCTCTTTCCCCCCTACAATCAGATCATTTTGATTATTACTTCAATTGTACATTCCCTAACTAACTTCTCTCTAGTTTGTTTTTAACTTCAGGCTACCTGTGGGCATAACGTTTTACAATTCAGAATGTGAATTTTACACTTAGCCTAATAACTAAATAAGCTTAGAAATTTAGGTACGGTAAATTAGGTCACTTGGTACCTTTTCATACAAGGAAAGCAAACTTCTTGTGTGCCTAGGTGTTGCTTTTGGAGAAACTTTCCTGAGCATTGAGGAGTCAGTGCTAACTCCTGCAACCATGTGAGTCTCTCCGACTCTGTGATGCCAACTTACCATCTTGCTGTAGTCGAAGAGCTTTAGGTTGAAGTGAATGGGTACCATCTTTGTTCTTAGAGGTGGACTCTAAGGACCTTGTTTTTGTAGGAACACACAAGGGCTATTTTAGTGTTAATTTGAACACATCAGAAGAGTTTACATCAGAATTTCAAAGAAACGTAGGAATCCTTGTTACCTTTAAATCTCAAATTTTCTCCATGATATAAAGTATCAGTCTTCTTTTAAAAGATCAGAAATTACCCCAATGACCAGATCCAAATGCTGAACAACAAACAGTCCAGATTTACCATGAGGAATAGGGTTAATATTTGCTCCCCAATGACAAATCCCAACCCGGAACAGATTTCAGCCAGGCAGCTAGCAAAGCTCGCGGGTGAACTGCACAGGCCATGGTGGGTGCAGAGCTCAGAGCCGGAAAGCAAACAGCTGCTGTAGCCTGATTTGAGTTAAAATAGTGTGAGTGTTTAGTCTGGCGCACGGCTTCAGGGGAGATTGGCAGCTGGGTCAAACAAAGTCCTTCCATTGGCTCCCTTCCCAGGCAGCTTCTGCTAGTGTTTAGGTACTAGTGCAGTGTAGAACCCTTTTCTCAGGCAAAACCTAACATCTGACCGCACCCTTTTTGCTATTAAAAAAAAAAAAAAAAAAAAAAGCTTCTATTTTTTTCCTCCTGTCGTTAAGATAAATTCTCCAGTAGACAACCTCTCCCACTAATTGTGTATTAGCAACGTATTTTATCTTGAGAGCTTGTACACTGGGCTCTCAACGTGGTGTGGAAGGTAGCCTGTTACAGTGCTGGATTCATAAAAGGGCCTTTATGGTTTGTGAAAGAATATCTGTGTGCTTAGGGAGGAAACTTTTTGATCTGCAGAAAAGCCAGAAGACATCTAGGTAAGGCTACGATATCAAATCTACTTTTTTGGGGGAAAGTTGGGCAGTGAGACTGCTTAATCGCAACCAATGTGAGTTTAGAGGGTGCATGTTCACTTTTGTAGAAGTTCAAAGTGTACTGACGATTGTTTGCTTATTTTTTGTTTGTTTGTTTAAATCTTAAAGGAATACTGTCGTCTGCATTTTTACGATTTTGTTTTCTTCTATTGAACCCATTACAGTGGATATGGAGTTTTATTATATAGCGAAATCTCTGTAAACTGCCACAGAAAGAAAGTGTTATTTAGAAGGGAAATTGACAAGTTTTAAAGAGTAATTGTACAATCATTTGAGGACAGAGGAACACTGCATTATACTAATAAGGGTTTAATTACCAAAAAAAGTTTAATGTTGCTTTGGAAGGAATATTAAGTAAGTTGTCTTTGTCTCTTACTTTTTAATTTTAGTCGCTGATTTAGCCTGTTGGGTCACATTTTTTGTTAGTGCTGAAGGCTGCCATGAATCCGTAATGAGGCCCCTTTGCACATGATTTTGGCACTTGGCCAAAATCAACTTCCCAGCGGCAAGCTTTCTCTAAAGAACCTGGAGCAATTTCTTTTTTTTTTTTTTTTTAATCAGGAATCATGTCTGAAAGCTGCCACAACCAGTTGTATAGGCATGTCAAAATGACTTTATACAGTCAATATGAAACAAGCATTAAATATTTTTTCTCATGTTGTTGCTTTTATCATTATGAATTCCTTGCTTGTTGCCACCTAAGATACGATGGAGCAAGCACAATCTTAAAGAAGATTTGCTGATTTTTTGTTTTTCTCAGCAGACCAGAGTAGGTATGATCATCTTATTGAGAAGTATACAGTGCAAAAAAGATTTTTCAAAACACTACAGGATAAATAACAAATGAATTCTTAAAACTGTTAATCTCTGTAAGTAATACTCAGTGAACAGTAAGTAATGGAGTTTTCTAGAAGTTTCATCGTGCGCGCAATTAAGCTTAACATTTTTATAGTGTTTTTGTCTATGTTAAAAGGTAGCATTTGGGATTTTTAAAAATGTCAGCATTTGTTATATAATTTTAAAAACGTATTAACACCTTGATATTATTTCTAACAAATGTTTTAATAGAAATGCTTGGTATATAAACATGGCTGAATAACTTTTAAGTAATTGTGTTTAATTGCTGTTTTGCAATAAAAAGATAATTTTTCATGAAAGAAATTCTGAAGCTCAAAGGTACTTAACATCCAATTTCTGGAACTATTATTAATTTTGATATTACTATAACTGAATTTTGTTCTGTAAGCCAATTTTATACTCTAGTGTTTTAAGAGTTAAATTCACGAGTGGCAATGAAATACTATAGCAATCAAATATTAACACCTCAAATTTTCTATAGCCATTTTCAATAATATCTTTAGACATTAAACATAGGTACTCTACAGAATAATTAGAAGTAGAAAAGTGTAATATCAGTTGCTCTATTTTGTTTTTTTAAAAGAAATTTTATTATCACTATCGTAAATACTATTATGCCTTGTGTGTTAATCTGTAGTAATCCAGAGTGCAACTTTACTTTACTAGAAACAGTCATATTTCTCTTTAAAATATTGATGAGAATCAGATACATTATTTTTTAAGAGTGACCTAATTAAGAGATTTCTTAATAGGCATGTTTATTCTGTATTTATCTTCCCTTTACAGTATAGAATATTGCAAATTTTGGTGATAGAAAAAATCATATTAATTTTAGGTAAATTTTAGGATTAGCAAATGCCTCCTGATTTCCTTCAGGTCATTTTTGTAAATATACAATTTATATTTGTTTTGCTGTGGACCGAATTATGATACTGTAAAAACCTTGCTATTAGTTTAACCGAGGAATGGAGTGTTTGGAATTTTCATACTAGTGAACATTAAAATCCACAGAAGTTATAAATTGTTATTAATAGAAATTTACCTAGATAAGTTCTCTTTGTATGTGAGTTTACAGCTGAATTCTCATTTAATGTAATCTTTGTAATTTATACAAAAGCAGTTAATAAAGGTAAATATTTCAAAACTTGGATTAAAAACCAAACATTTTCACATTTATTATCATGAAACAGGTGCAGGAAAAATAAGATAGCTTCTCTTGTTCAGCATGATTCTCACTTAAAAATTAATTTTGAATTCAATTTTAATTTTAGCTCTTACACACATCTTCTGTTTTTATTTTTTGATTATTTTGAATCAATAGTACTTAGCATTTGAAATTGATAGATTATTTTTCTAATATTTACTAAGAAATGTTTTAACTGAAAATTATAGGGTATTCTTTGTTAATCAGAGCCCATAGCAAAGTAAATGCCATCAAATATAGAACTTTTGGAGTACACAGAAGTGTTAGTTTGCGAGTTCAGAAGAAACTTACTCGTACACGATTACTGACAAATGTTTTTTAGTTGAGGTAGAAACAAGTAAGTATTAAGGACAATTTAAATTATCTTCCTTACTGAAATAGCTAAAAAATTTGCTTTCTTTTGCTATGGCAATGCGTCGTAATTATTTCCATAATCTAGGCTTTTTAGCAGAATTATTAGCTAATTTTCCTTAGGACCATAAATGCAAAACACTGATTACATTTCCTTCATTGAGTTAACATTTTAAAAATACTATATGGAAATGTGATTACTTTTAAAAAGAAAAATATTTTAATATTTTTGTTGAATTTCTTCAATTTATAAAGAATAGCTCGAACAAGTTTTTTCGTTCATCTTTTCCCTCATACTTATATTGGAAATATTAAAATCTATGAAATTTTACAATGTGGAATCTCTTTTACTCTTCAGAAAAAGTTAAATTCATTTATAGTTGTCAATTCAAATTATGGACTTTTACCATTTTAAATGTGACAGGGTTTTTTGTTTGTTTATTTTAATTATGCAACAGGCACATAAAATACTTTCTTTCCCTCCAATTAAAAGAGACATTAAATAATTAAACATCAACTTTTATTCTGTATTGAAAAGAAAGCTTTACCATTGCAGTATTTTATCCACAATTGTTTAAATGTGAGAAATGTTTACAACAGGGTATTTTAGGTGAGCATTTATCATTTAAATGAAGTGCTTTGTTCTGAGGAGTCTAAAATTCAGCAATAAGATAAATGCATTGCTACATTAGATTGAACATCATTGTTGAATTTTTGGCACAACTTCAGTGACCTCGGCCATAAAAAACTAGTATAGTCAGGATGATTTGGAATTTGCAGTAACAAAACTAGATATAGAAGCACGTGAAGACACCAACCTTTGTTGTTTTGGAGAAAGTATGCACTAAAATAAAAGATGATACCTTTCATATAAACTGCTAATAATAATACTTTGTTATTTCATTAATACAAAAACGTGAAATATTAAAACAGTAATTATAATCTGTAATGCATTTGTAAGGCTTTTCTCATAAAATTAACTGCCATATTTTACTCTTTTATTAGATGAACAAATGTCATATTTCCAAGCAGCCAACATACAACTATAGCTTATATAACCAAATAATTTTTTAATGTTACTTTGATTTATATACAATTCGTATTGTAGAAAGAATCACGTTAGCTGATTTTAAGTCTTGTTCAAATAAAAGAAGCATTGATTTGCACTTGTTGCAATTTTTTTACTTTATATTGGTTTCATTTTAAAATTATCACAAAGTAAATATTACTGTTTGATATCATTCTTAAACATTCATTTTACAAGCCACCTGACCTATTAGCTGTTTAAACAATGATGATTTATATCTTGCTATAAATTCTCCTCTCAAAGTCAAGACAAATAGATCAGTAAAATTACCTCTTTTTTAATGCTCAAAATTTTTTCTTAAAAAACTGAAAGAATTTTTTTAGTTTTCTCTTGTTTATGTGTTTATGTGTATTTGCCAACCTGTGTTTTTGCCTACATCCTGAGATATATGTCTTTTGAACTCGAGGTTGGAAAGTCTGATAGCAGGCTCTAAGTTTATTCTTATTCCATATTACTTTTTATAAACAAATTTATTGAGTTTCTTACTGAGAGTAAGTCGATATATGAATCAATATTAATGATCACATCAAATCTGAGGATTTGCTTCCTTTAAAGCACTGAATATTCAGCATAAATTTGTGCTAATTTACGTGTTTATAGAGTGATTCTAAATATTTGATTAGTATTCGTTTTAAAGATTTACTAATTCTTTGAAAATCTGGAGAACTATCGTTTGCTTAAAAAACTAATATCTACTAAAGTTGTAATTGTCTCTGCTTTGCTCTTATTGAAATATTACATAATCTCTTGTTTAAAAATATCATGAGACCAAGCTATCGTGCCTTTCTTTCCATTTCTCCCACTAACATCTGAGGTCAAAGTCTTTAAGAGGAAATATCTGAAAATATTTCAAAAACATTTTCTTTCCTGTGATAATCAACTGCTTTATCATTTGCAGAGATTTTGAAAGGAGTAACTGTTTTATTTGAATGCTTAGATAAATGTGAGGAATATATGGGCTTTCTGTGGACTTCAGTTTTAAAACTAAAATAGAAAGTAAGATGGAGAGTAATAAAATGATATATTTTATAGCAACTAATTACAACTTGCTGTTCATACATAAACAACGCGCTGGAAAGGTAGACAGTGGGCTTTGAGAGCAGCTTTCATTTACTCAGTCTGTAAGAACTCTTGTGAAAATGGTGTCAAAGGGATGGTGGTGATCCATTCTGTATGGTCCATGGTGCTTTAAGCTTATGCAGTCATTTACCATATTTAAATCCCCGAGTCTTGCCTCAGAGCCCCAATCACCAATCTCAGATATTTTTACAAGGAGAGAGGAGTTACACACTCATTCTTGTTCACTGGAGGATCTGTGATAGCGTTTCCTTGGCAGAAGCAGGGTTCTTCTCTGTATAGTGATTTTTTTTAAATCCCTGTTTAGGTAGTTCAGCTCGTTCAGCTGGACAAATCAGCATTATAACCAAGCTGACTCAGCCTTAGCAAGGATCACTAGTTTTTCATTTTGCCCTAAACCTGGGCATTTTCCTGAAGAATATGGACAATTGTGCATGAAAGGTCAAGTTGCTAAAAATTATAGAACATGCATGTTCTACTTATGAGTTACTAAGTTGTGTTTTGTGTTCAAAATAGTATATATAAATACATGTTTTGTGTACAGAATATTTAAACAGTGATAGAAACAGTTGTTCTGAAATTTAAGTTATGGGATTGGCTTTATTCCAATTCTACTTGAGATGTCATCCAAAATTACTTTTCGAAAGCACTGCTTTGAAAATTTCCTGTTACAGTCTTCATGAAGTATAGTGATCTGGATATGAATTTTCTGCTAGTACAGGAGTTTGGGAAAAATACAAGTATATGACTATTGCATGTTCTGTGGTATTCTAATCTGATCACATGCTCTTTCCTCTCCATTCCTTGGGCCCATTCATAAATATTCTATGGAGAGTTATTTTTTTTTCCTGTCAACAGCCAATTTTAGTCTTTATTTTAATTTATTTCTTTTTAGAGATAGGATCCTACTATGCTGCCAGGCCTGGAGTGTAGTGGCTCTTCACAGGTGTGATCATGGCCCACTATAGTCTTGAAGTCCTGGGCTCAAGAGATTCTCCCACCTCAACCACCAATTGTAGATGTATTCAGATAGCATGACATTTGAAAAAGTTGATGGAGAGAAAATTCCTACTGAAGTGTGTTATAGATATCTCTAAAACATCTTTGGTTGTCAGGAAATGAATCAATGATATAGAAACAAACAATGATTTGTAATCTTGGCAGATAAACAGAGAAATAATCAGTTCAGAATATTTATGGAATGATAACATTTTCCTGTTGATATATTTTTGTGCCAACAAATTTAATTTGGAAACTGGTATTTGTTACTAGAAGGCAGTAATCAATTTTGGTAATCAGTAGTTTTAAATGCTTTATTCAAGACCAAGGACTGATTTATTGAATGAATAGGTCTTAGATAAAATGTAAGCTATTAGGCCAACCCATATCTGGAATTTGTTTTTATTTTCAATACCCAAGTCATTAAGTGTAAATGTAATAGTATTTGCATATTTTCAACTTTCAGATTAGTCATGTCTACCTTTGAAATTTGTTTTCTCCTTAGATAAGTAACTTATGAGTAATCAAATATCTTG
Source organism: Pan troglodytes (assembly GCF_028858775.2). NCBI lineage: Eukaryota > Metazoa > Chordata > Mammalia > Primates > Hominidae > Pan > Pan troglodytes. The sequence continues at coordinate 17,483,652 of NC_072420.2, forward strand.
CAATTTCCATTTTCCATCTTAAAGCCCGTGCAAGATCAAATTTGCAGTCACTAAATCACATAAAAGTCTGGATTAATAGCAAAATGAGATTATGTAGCCCAAAATGAAATTATAAATAAAGTGCAGGTGTTTGCTAGGATTTGTGTGGTCAGATATACAAATAGAATCACAGGTAGAGTTTCTCATTTCTCACTTGAGAAAAGTGCAATTAAAAGTAATTTCCAGATGTTCAAATGCACAGCTGCTTTCTCCTAAACTAAATTTTGCAGAAATGAGCTAAATTATAATGGGTTTAAAAGTCACTACGTTTTAATGGTTTTTAAATTGAATTTGAAACATCATTACTAGGTTTACCAGATGAAGAGAGTTAATGCTTATGAGTACCTGGTACAATTTTCATTTAGGTGGCAGCAGAGCCATTAACGTATTGGAAATTATAATAAGACCAAAACTTACATTGGGTTTGAAAAAATTGATTAGTATGTGTGTTGATACACTCCATGCCTTTATGAGATTTATATTATATACTCTATGACACTATGAAAGTTATTCAGCTATAGGTGAAAGAAACGTGTGTATATGTTCATAAAATGGTATGTGTTGGGGGGAGGTGTGAGTGTGTATGTGTGAAAGAGATTTTTACATTTTCTTTGCCTAATGAAAAGGAAAATATCAAGAGTAAGATGTAAGTGCACTGTTTGAAATATGCAAGTCTGTTAAATTGTTTTTACATATCAAATTATAAGCAATGACTACGAACCTACATATCTGTAATATCAACTTAAAAAAAATCCATCTATTTTACTCAGAGTTACTTACATGCCCAATAGCAATAAGCTACTGTCATAAATATTATCCCATTAAGTAAAGTCCTGTTCTTGACTAAGTTTTCTTGGGCTTGAAATAGGCTTTTCTTTGCAGCCAGGAATAGCCAAGTTTTTTCTAAAACTCTTACGGGAAGGCGTGTGGATGGTTAAACGAAGAATGGGAGGTAAAAAGTGGGGGCATTGCATTGGAATAGAGAATTAAAGAGCTTTTACCCTACGTAAGCTCGGAAATTTATCATTAAACAATCCATTGGTATTTCCACAACAGTTTTCAAAGCGCACTACTGAAAGAATTTCAAAAATTTGACCTTGGAAGTGATTAGAAAACTGACGCATTAGTTTTGAGTATGATGGGTAGAACCCTTTATCCTATGTACGACGTTCTTTCAAGTGACTGACTCGTGCCCTTGAAAGCATTATCCGTGGCCAGTGATTGATGGACTTGTTCAGGTCCTATGCAGAGTGCTTCATATATCTCATCTCAATCCTCTAAATAATCATGAAAGTTGATGATTATCTCATGGTACAGATCGGAGGCTAAGAGTGTTTAATTTTCCCCAAGTTCCAGTGCTAGTAAGTGTTGATGTCTGGATCTGAAGCTGTGTTAATGGTGTTTCTAGTCGTTGCTGTTATCTGTTGCACCACATTTTGAATAATCTTGGACTTTCAGAGTATGAAGGACAATTAAATATAACCCTTTGGTATAAATGTTCTCTCTCTCACTCCTCTGTAACAATTGGAGAAACAGAGTTCTAACAATATTAAAATCAGCCATAGACAGAGAGTAGTGAGAAATATACTTTTTTTTTTAATACAGAAGGTTTCCTGAAGTACTTTTAGTATTATTCTAAATTAAGCAATAACCAATGAACAATTTTGGTCATAAGCAGTTTCTCTCCAGAAAAAAAAAAAAAAAAAAAACAACAGATAATATCCATGAACGAAGGTTCTATTTCTAATGTGAGTCTCTTTTGCACATCAGTGGCTTAAAATAATGAGTAGTGGAATAGCACAATAGGGGGAAACACCTCTCAGACAGGAAATTGCACTAGCTTGTTTTGTCAACATATACGTTACTATACCCAGAGACATACAGGAGTTAGAGACGCACGGTGAGTTTTCACTGCGGCCATCTGTGCCATCCCGTGCAGGACTCTACTGTGGCATTCCACAGAAGCAAATCCTCAGAAGCCTTCTCAAAGTGCTTAACTGCCTTGAAACAGGTGTTTCTCACTAGACAACAATGTCCGTTTACTTTAAAATTCAGAATTTCCCCATATCACATGCTTATGAAGAAAGAAATTTGAACTCTATTATAGTCTAGTTGTTGGCAATTGTTATAAAAATTAGATTTCTAACCTCTATTGATAGCACTATACTTGAAATGAGAATGTGGGCATAAAATACTTCTTATAAACTTATTTTTAAGTTTTATGTAATGTTGGCTGTTACGAGTCAAGATATGAACACTGAAAATTTTGGGCCAAAGTCACTTTTTCAACACTGGCCCATTTGAGTTGTTGATTTTAGAGCTGGGATCATTGAATGTTATTTTTTCACACCTTTATTTTATGCAACAGAAAATGAAGACTTAAAGAGGGAAAAATGGCCTTTCTGCTCATGGTCATAATACTAGCGCCTGGAGAGTTGGCTTTGATCACAGATTTTCCTTCCAGTTTTCTATTCCTTCATTTATATAAGGCCATTTACCCTCCAAATCATTTACATCTAGTTATAAAATATTTTTTTCTTTTCCTAAAACTTTAGTAGCACAGAAATACAATTGAAGGAGATTTGGCTTCATTGGTAAATGTAGAAATAACTAATAAGAGGTATTGAATATAAACTTACCCATAAGTTATTGTTTCTGTAAATGCACACGATTAAAATGTCTAGTTTGTAATTTCATTCTTGATGTATGTTCTAGGGCACGCTGACATTTTAAAGAATTTTGTTGAAACGCCCACTGAGCATGCTTTCTGAAAAATGAAGATTGTCTTTTGTTTTTTTCTTTTTTATGAGCTTTAAAAAGTTTTAAATAAAAGTTTCTAAGATGCATGATTCTTAAGCATACATCTGGATGAATGTCTTACATATGCATCCATATGTAGTTATATACATTCATACATCTTCTCCCAGATACCAGAATATAAAAATTTCAGCACTCCATAGGACTCTCTCATCCCCATCTGACACCTGTCACCATATATATTAGGTTTACCAGTCTTTGATTTCATATAAATAGAATTGCACAGTATGTATATATTTTTGTCTGGCTTACGTTACTCAATATTTTGTCCATGTGATTTTCCCATGTTGCATATATTGGTTGGTTGTTCTTTTTTGCTTTGCAGTATTTATTTGTGTGATTATGGCACAATTTTAATCTATTGTGCTGTGTTAGTACACTTGTTGGGTGTTTTCAGTTGTCCGTTTACATAATTTTTTAAATGCAGAACTGGTACCAAAAATATAGTAGTCAGTTGTTTTCTTTAATAGATGAAATATAAAACTAGAATCACTTTAATTAAAGTACTACAGGCAGTTATTGCTTTACATGGTCCCATGCTAACTGAAATTCATTTATATTTGAACTCTGAAAAGTGATAACTCAGTATTTCTGAGTTATCTATGAAAAAAATCCTGGAAAAAAGAATTAGTATGTGTTATCCTAAGTAGATGCTGAAGAACCAGTCCTGCAATATTTAAACTTTATCATCACCCATTTGCTCCTGTTATTTATTACATATATACAACTGTAATTATAGTTTGGACCAAATATCCATGTAGTTAAACTCAGTTGTCACTTTATTTTCTAAAACTCCTTCTGGATGGCAAAAATTTTCTGGTTTAAAGCAAAATAATCAAGCCATTGCATTTTACATAGGATAGTTAGGGATGATTCTTAAATTTTTTTTTTTTTTTTTTTGAGACGGAGTCTCGCTCTGTCGCCCAGACTGGAGTGCAGTGGCGCGATCTCGGCTCACTGCAAGCTCCGCCTCCCGGGTTCCCGCCGTTCTCCTGCCTCAGCCTCCCGAGTAGCTGGGACTACAGGCGCCCACCACCACGCCCGGCTAATTTTTTGTATATTTAGTAAAGACGGGGTTTCACCATGTTGGCCAGGATGGTCTCGATCTCTTGACCTCGTGGTCCACCCGCCTGGGCCTCCCAGGGTGTTGGGATTACAGGCGTGAGCCACCGCGCCCGGCCGATTCTTAAAAATTTTAAACTCAACATTTTATGTACGATATGAGTGAAATGAGACCCAATATTTTTGACAATAGGGATAAATATTTGTTTGAAAGTAATGGGAATAGTTTTAGAGATATTTTCCAACTATTTTCTGTGATATTTTTTAACAGTTCCACCGTTGGTGTTACTATACTCAAATTTAAGATCTTTTCCTCTGCTAGGATAACACAAACATTGCTAATACAAAATTGTAAAGATTTTTAAATTTTTCCTTTATTATGGAAAAAAGATTAAGTTATTTAGAAGTTCTTAAGTCACCAATCGAATTTATTTATAAGCTTCTATTGAGTGTATCATCCAAGAGCTAATGAATATATTTATTACATTGACTATATTGATAAACAGTCTGGGGTTGTCATCTGGATATTTTTCACACTTGCTAGTAAGCAACTGCTTTAATAAAATAAATAATATGAAAGTAGTATATTACAATGTGGTTTGCAAAGCCGTTTCACATATACATATACACATTAACATTGAGAGGGAGAGGATATCACAGTCTTCCACCCCAAACAGTAAAATAATTAGTATTCTGTAGCTAAGAAAGACTGAGCTATGACCTGCACTGAAATTATTTTTCTACTGTAAATCTGTCATCTTTTATTGCAACAAACTACATCTCTGTAAATAATGGAACTCCATACAACAGATCCGTGGTGAACTAGTGGCTTAATATATCTCTCAAAATATTTTTTAAACAAAATATATTTTTTATTTGTATCTATAATGCTACAAAATTCTCATATGATCTGGAAAGTTTTCAACCATATATGATAAATGATTTATTTATCATTTAATACATTTTCTTGGAGGTTGTGTATTAAATACAATTTAGCCCCTAAAAATGGTAATATCACTTTCTAATTTTTTTGTTTGTTTTAAATAATCAGTTCAAAGTTGGCCAAGGTCAATGATTCTTAAATCCTATTATTATTTTTTGACAACTATACAATGCCTGATATTGATTCCATTCCTGATACCAGCTGGCAGTAAGCTTCCCTCTCAGATGAAGTGATAGGTGGCCTGTTCATAATTCATACATGCAGTGGACACTACAAAATTCCACTGCTAGGCTTCTCCTTAATTAGATGTATTTGCATCTAATAGGAAGAGAAGACTAACTTTCCACTATGCTTTGTCCCTGTAATTGTATTCTAGGTATTAAAAACATTTTTTAAACATGCGCAGTGTCTGAAGACCTGAATTAACAAACTCGTGGACATTTGAAAATGTATACCTGTTTGTCCTACTATTATGCTACATATGTTTGGTTTTGTAAAAATATGGGTGAATTCATAGTATTGTTCTTTTTCACTCTGGATGTCACCTTGTATCTATTGGTTTTTACTGACCCGTGAAAATGGCTGGAGTTAGTCTGATCTCACCACGTAGAAAGGTCAGGTTCATGGCTTGGATTTGAGAAGAGCAGAATGAATCAACTTTGAGGAAGAAGCTGATTTTTAAAAAAAAGAAAATGTCTATTTACATTGAGCTTATAAGAAATAGGTAGAGATCAAGAAGAAAACAAGTATGGAATTACTTCAGGATATTTTAAAAGGACTTCCATTTAGGTATCCTTGACTAAATCTGTCAACTTTGTATCCATTTTCTCATGAAGAAAGTGTTGAACTTTCCACTAGAAGTACTTTTTTTTAATTCCTCAGTTAAAACATGCCTGTTATTCTTTTTGTAATACTTACGCAATTTTGTTTTAAAGATATACTACTTAGTTCATCCGTCTCCACTTCTGTTTTTTTTTTTTTTTGCAATTCTGTGTTTGTTTCCTTTAATACAACTGCTATAAAAGCAATCATGTTCATGAAGAAATAAGTATAATTCATAAAACTAGCATGCCTTGCAGAGATACAAGTAAAAATATAGTTGTGTGTGTGTGTGTGTGTGTGTGTGTGTGTGTTTATTTACTGAGATGAATTTAATTCCTGGAGATTATTTTAAGCTTTGGAAATGATCTCTGGAGTAAAGAATAATATATTTCACTTTTTTATTAATAGTAATTTTTATTTTGAAACATTGATATTTATAATCTGAAAATCCTATTTATTTATTTGTTTGTTTGATATATACCAAGAAACAGTACATTGATAGGTGATCATTTTTTTCACTGTATTTATTTATTTTTGGTAAGAGAAAGTAAGTTGATATTTAATTATGAAATAACTAAATATGTTTTTCTTTTGTCTAGACTAATTGTGAAGTGATAAAGTACATTTCTTACCAAATATAACATTTTAATGCATAGAACTTACTATCTATAATAGCTATCTTACAGTCATGATAGTTATTAATGTAATTTATCAATAAGCCTTCTTTTGGACAGAAGGGATACATGTAATTTTTAAAAATTTCTCTTTGTCTTTTACTAAGAAAGCCTCATTTATAGAAAACCAAACGAGAATTCTGGTCATCATGGACCCTAAGAGCTCTCAAATCCACTAAGAAAATTGCCATATGTGAAATATTCTCTTGCCCAGTTAGAACTATTCATTCATTGTAGGCTCTGATACCCATTTGATAAGAAATAATATTCTGATGCATGGCTAATTTGAGTCATATTTAAAAATTAAGTTAAATTTGAGCCATAAAGGATTAAAGAGATGTAGATTATCTCATTTTGTAGCAGGAGATTTTTAAAATTTGATTACAAAGAAAACCAAATACTCCTATAATAGGAAATGTTACAAAATTAACTGAGAATCCTTTTTATCCTATTTTGTTATTCTAGTCTCTGACTGGCATGAAAAAGCTACTAGTTAAATGATTCAGGAAAGAATAAGATAAACAAAGGGCATACACTGTCCATACACCATAGTAGTTCCTAACTTCTCTCTGGAATAATTAAAATCAATTTACAGTCAGAGCAGTTAACCAGCTCTCAGTAGTCTTCCATGTAGTGAATACACTTCTGTACCCTTATTAAAACACGATTTGTCAGTGCTTCTGTCCTCATGAAAATTATAGCTTGGTTGAGAATATTAAACAGAAATGAACCAACATGAGAAAAATGGAAAATAGGCTAAATTAGTTTAACTAAGCAGCTAGATTTTCTTTATCATGTGCCAATCATGGCCAAAAATTGAAGCCAGCACGGATCTCTCTGAATGGCTTTCTAGGGAAAACACATTTTTAATTACCACATGAGCCTGTTGGAAGGTAACCGAATTCAACAAAACCATTAATTGATATTCTGTTTGAAACCTTTCCTGATAATGCTTCTAGCATCTATCACCCTATTCCTATTTCTCTTGAAGAACAGAACATAGCATATAATAGGTGCTCAACAAATATATGTTAAATGAATACATGAATGAAAAACCCTAATAAAGTGAATATTTGTATCTCTAATTGAGTTTCTCTTTCTCAATATGGCTCATTTCCTCAAATGCTAAAAGATTCTTAAAGCTCCTTCTGGGTCGCTTATCTTTCAATGATTTAGTTACTTTACAAAGAAATAACATCTAATTAAATCTTAAGCATCCAGAGAAATCACTTTGTCATTTTGTAATAATATCAGTCAATGAACATGACAGTTTCTGAAGATATATGTGTGGTAACTTGTGATCATTGTGCTTATATCTGGTCCACAAGGGAATGAAGATTGTTACCAAGGATGTAATAATTTAGTGTGCAATACAATTTAAAAATAGATTAAAAACTGAGATGTAAAAATGGCACTCAGCCTGTTTTTGATTTTTTTGTGTTGTATTATAGTCTCATATTTTGTTTTCAAAAGGTAATCGTCTGTCAATGTGTTTAGTCATTTCTTTGGGCATTTTTTGAACATGGTACATATAGATCATATCTTCATAAAACGAACAACTTTTATTTTTGCCATTTATAAATTCAAGTGTACTCATAATGTATATATTTGTATTCAGTTATTCAGAAACCTTAATATTTAATGAAGATGTACAGAGAAATGGCATAATCAGTAATGAATTGGTATAGCACCTATGTTGGAGCATCTTTTATTTAGTGCAGTAAAATGGAGCAGATGATTTCTATTCCTAAAAGTATTTCCCCACTTGATTTAATGGTAAATCCTCCAGATCATAGTATTACTATTCTAGCATTCATATCTGCTGCCTTTAGCTTTCTGTGTGAAAACTTCTCATCAGGAAATTTCTTAACTAATCACCAGGAAGATTTAATCAAAATCAGTTTAGTTACTAACTAATATAAGCTTAGGGGAAAGAGAGAAGCGAAGTGTATAACGATTTAATTATTTGACTACATATTGTTAACACAGATATAAAATCCATGACTTCTCTCCCTTCCTCCTCCACTAAAAAAACAAATTGAAGATAGTTGGGAACAAATAGTTGTTAACAGCAAAAATTAAAAAGAATACTAGCAACTACCACTGCCTCTAGAGAGTGTACTGGGTTCTAGTAGACAAGTAGAGCTTTTTTAAAAGAACTGATGCTGGAGACGGTAACACCAATTCAAACCTCGCCTCTACCACTAACCAGTTATCAAATCTTGACGTTTTTTTCTTACCTTTCTTTTTTATCTGTAAATTGGTAATAATAACAAACTTGATTTCATAGTATTTGTTAAACAATCAAAAATTAATAATGTTTCTTCCAATTAAATGAAGATGTATACAATTTAATCCAGATTTAGGAGTGAATATGAATGAAATGGGAAAAGAAGCATGTTCCTTTGAGATGTTACACTTTTTTAGTATAACATCATTGAAAAAAGCATCAAAGTATTCAACATGTTGCCATTATGAAGGTAAAAACAGAAAACAGAGTGGCAAGTTTCTGAGAGTATTAAAAAGTAGTAAATGTTGACTGCTTCATGTTTCTTTAAATCATCATCAACTGGAGGATATGCCAGCCATATCTTCCATGAATATTTTCTTTTGAAACATTTCTTCAAGGAACCTTAAGTACATTAATTAAACTAGGGCAAAACTTCAAAAGACCTACTTCACTTTTCTTTGTGCAAGTTCACATAAGAAAAAGCAATTAATTTAAAATCCAAGTTTCATGTATTCCCAGCTTTCCAGTTGGGAGAAGATGAAATATACATCCTCAACTCTGCTATTTCTTTCTGAACTCAATCTTCTCATTCTCTTTTTTCTTTTTTTCTGGCATAATGGGTTATTTTGATTACCATTAAAAGGCTGAATGGTGTTGACAATTATCTTCTTTTTACTTCTGACGCTAATTCCATTGTTCAGTAAATTAAGGGAAAGGAATACCAGATGAAACTTGGTATGATTTTTAAAGTCTGGAAAAGAAATCAATATTTAGCTTAATTATTGTCTTTTATGTACAGGTCTGAGTATTTACATTTGGAACAATCCTTGAGCTCAATTCTGCTGTTTAGACGTGAAATAGAGTTCCAAAGTCAAGTTAACCTATTTCTCATTAAGATGTATTAGTTGCAGTGTATCTTGCCCTGCTGAAAACAATCTTTTCTAATGCTCTATGTTTTGATCTATTTAAATTTTTAAAAAAACATAATAGGAGTTTCCAGTATGGAAAATCTGGTTGTCTCTAATTCAGTCTCTTTATACTAAGTCCAGTAGATCCATTTTAAGAGCAGGATAGACCTTTTTAAGGTGAGTATCTTTCAGAGGGGAACACAGTATCTGATGTATGCTGATCTAAATCTAAGAAGTTTTTTCCAATCTGAGATCTCTTGCCTTACAGATACTGAAAGCATCAGTGTTTCTCTTTTCTAAAATTTTCACACAAATTTCAGTCCTGATGGTGTGATATTTTTTTTCTTTTGCCTTCAAGAGCTAACACAAGACATAAATCAGAAACAAATTAACTGAAAGGAAAACTCAAAAAAAAAAAAAAAAAGAAAAAAGAGGATGCTTTACGAAGGGAGATGATTTGATGGTGGGTGAAACTGTAGACTAGGTTAATGCAACCAGGTTAAAGAAACTAGAGGGTTGAAGTACAATAAAGGGTGTCCAGAATTCTTAAATGCAGTGAAACAAACAAACATGTAGCAGAGGGGCCTTGTCTAGGGTATGGATGTTTTTCGATTCAAACAAAAAGGAGGAAAAATAACCAAATGATCTAGCAATTCCTTAGAACGTCTGTATACTATCTATCCAATGTAATAATTAATCCAAATCATCTGTCACTATGCACTGCCACTCCATTCTGATAACAACCCTCTAACCACGTCTCATCAGGAAATAACATTTTTATTCATACAAGTTGAAGGTTATTTTCAAGACAGACTTCCTCTGTGCTGTTCATCATGCATACCTTAGCTAAAGTATTGTAGCTAGAATATAGCAGCAATTTTCCAACCGATCTTCAAGTCTTTATTCCTTCAGGTATGTTGTGTGTACTCTTTCCATTTGCCTAAATTTTCTCTCAAAAATTAAGATCACATCTCAAATTTTCTAGGAATCTTTTATGACTTTGTTGCTTTGATGTCCATGTCCCAACTGCACAGGTAAAGGTTCATCATAGCCTTACCTAAACCCTCTTTCTGGTCTTATTTCTCTGATGGTTATTTCCACAGTTAGAGCTGCAGGAAGCCACTTCTTTCTTTAACACATCATATTAACTTCCATCTATTTTAGTTCATGCTGCTTCTGCTATAAAAACTCTTACTGCTCTTTGTCTTTACCTAAAATAATTCCACTTCTGATTTTTATTAACTATATCAGTTTGGGCAACATATTAAATTGCTTCGTGCCTCACTATGAAACTCTTTGGTTCCAGATGTATTTAGAATAGTTTGAATTTTAGAAAAGTTAGAGTGGTTATGCTATACATTATGTAACATCCCCAGCAAGGTCTTGGGTGGCCAAGGACATTAATATGTATGAATAATAACATTAAAGCCAGTAAATAGATAGTATAAGTAGTTTTTGCTTTAATGTTAATTGATTCCAAACTTGAAAAGTCTTTCATGTTTAGAAATCATTGTGATTTGGAATTTCAGAATCCAAAAGGAGCCATATATCTCTAGTGCCAATCTCACAGACTTGAGGTAAAGATTAAGGGAGGCGACACATTTAAAGAACTTGCAGGCTATGTGCAGTGGCTCATGCCTATAATCCCAGCACTTTGGGAGGCTGAGGCGGGTGGATCACCTGAGGTCTGGAGTTCTAGACCAGCCTGGCCAACATGGTGAAACCCTGTCTCTACAAAAAATACAAAACTTAGCCAGGTGTGGTGGTGTGCACCTGTAGTCCCCAGTTACTTGGGAGGCTGAGGCAAGAGAATTGTCTGAACTTGGGAGATAAAGGCTCCAGTAAGCCAAGATTTTGCCAGTGTACACCAACCTGAGCAATACAGTGAGACTCGGTCTCAAAAAAGACAAAAAAAAAAAAAAAAAAGAATTTGCGAATGGTCAACAATCATTATCTGTAACTATTATTATCACCATCACCTGTCTGGTGTTTCATTTAAAAACCTTGTCGCCTGCAAAAATTCCTTCTAGCCAATCAGAATTTATTATACAATTCTTATAAGAACATTACAGATGTTACTTTTTGCCTGTTTGTGTGATTCGTTTTTTATATGTTTGTTTTTACCTACCCCAAACTTCAAAATATTTGATAGCAACAGTAGTTTATGTTTTCAAATCCACATCACATTCCCAGCTGCATTCCATAGCATCTCTATCTCTTCCCTCTGGATTTGTCCTCCACTTCCAGTGAAAAAAACCAGTAATATTTTGGCTTTGTGGAAAAACTTATTTTTATTCAGAGAAATTGTGACTTCCTCCATTTTGCCTCTTACGGACAGGAACTTGTCATTAATGTGCAGTAGAGGCAAACATTCCTTCTTGGAACAGGATCTCTGCTTCTGGCTGATAAGCTAGGTGCTGCTAGAATGTAAATGCCTTCTAACTTGGGTAATAGTTCTTAGTACCTTTCATAAAGTCCTCTCTTATTTCAGATAAAATTTGAAGGAACTGTCACAGATATTTAAAATTATCAAATAAATTATACCAGAAAAACTGCTTAAATTTTAATAAAGTTTGTTTTTAGTTGAGAGTGTAAAATATGACATTTCATTTTCTTAATAAGTTTATGTGGACTTAAACTATGAAGGTCTAAGGTTTTTTGTTTTCCTCATGTGTATAGACCTCCAAAATTCTTTGCAATTTTAATTTGGGAGAGTAAAAACTTTGTTCAGGAGAGTAATTTGGTTCAGAGTATTAAAAAAAACAAAGGTAAATTTAGAACTTTTGTGGTTAACATAAACAAAAATCCCTTGATTCATTGGATTTATAATAACGAAGAGAAAATTGAAAATTAGTTAGGTTGTTTGGAGTTAGGAAGGTAGAATGATGAGAGAGGAAAATGGAATTCAACTAACTTTTTTGAGGGCATAACCTTTATTTTATTTATTTATTTATTTGAGACGGAGTCTCGCTCTGTCACCAGGCTGGAGTGCAGTGGCGCGATCTCGGCTCACTGCAGCCTCCACCTCCTGGGTTCAAGCAATTATCTTGCTTCAGCCTCCTGAGTAGCTGGGACTACAGGTGCCCACCACCACGTCCAGCTAATGTTTGTATTTTTAGCAGAGATAGGATTTCACCATGTTGGCCAGGATGGCCTCTATCTCTTGACCTTGTAATCCACCCACCTTGGCTTCCCAAAGTGCTGGGATTACAGGTGTGAGCCACCATGCCCGGCTTAACCTTTATTTTATTAATATTTGTTTCTTCCCCAAAACTTGCATGATGAGTATCATTAACTGATAATACTAAATTGATCTTGGAAGGACTTTCTGTGAGGAAACATTACTTAGTGTTGCCTATAGGTATTTATAAGCACCTATAATAGCTCAATTGAAATGTTGCAGAAAAATTCTGAAAGACCTTTACGAGGTGTATGGAAATGAGTGAAGAATAAAGTTGAGAGAGAAAACTGATGGCATTCTGAAAGGGAAACACATTGTATGGAATTTAGTGGGTTGTTTGTTTTCTTAACCTGGCTTATTGAATAAGCTGAACTTTCCCAGCCTCCATCCTTTAAAATATGAACACCACAAATAACAGGAAAGATAATAGCATTGGTTTCCAAGAAGAGCTCTACATGTAAGCCATGCATTGGGTCTCTGAGACCAGTAACCATAGCTTTTGAAATTTCAGGAATTCTCTTTAGAGTCACCATCTTCAACCTTAAAAATATGAATCTAAAGACTGAAAAGAATAAGAAACTCTTTAGTTACCGTAACACAGAAATTCTGTTGTGATTTTAGTTGTATGTTTATTTTTTAAGAGTTCAAATTAAAAAAGGCAAAATTCCCATCATTTCAATAACATTTTTCTCATGGTTATTTACTCTATAAAGAAGTTATTGACTAAAGTATTTCAATGCTAATAACTGCAACTCTAACATGATAAGTATGTATTATTTGAACTCACTATGCAAATGTAATCCAGAATAATGCATTTAAAAATTTCTAAAAATCAAATGAGTCTGCTTGTAAAATATTTTTGCTGGCAGCCTTTATAGAATATTGAAAATAATAGATTTAAAGTGAATATTCTGATTAATAATAGATGTCAAACTTGCCAAGAAAAGTCAGTAGAGGATACAATTTTTGAAATCTTATGTTTACAGAAAGATAAAATGAATAAAACAGGAAAACAAGCCTTACCATTCTGGACTATCACATTTGTCCACATTAATGTCCACATTAATGTCAAATTTAATGTCTACATTAAAATGCTCAATGTAGGCTGGGTGCGGTGGCTCATGCCTGTAATTCACACTTTGGGAGGCCGAGACAGGGAGATGGCTTGAGCCCAGGAGTTCAAGACTAGCCTGGGCAACATGGTGAAACCCCACCTCTACAATAAATTTAAAAATGACCCAGGCATGGTAGTGTGCGCCTGTGGTTCCATCTACTTTGGAGGCTGAGGTGGGAGGATCATCTAAGCCCGGAAGGTGGAGATTGCAGTGAGCCATGATTGCACCACTGTACTCCAGCATGAGCAACACAGTGAGAGAAAAAAAAAAGTGTTCAATGCAATTTAAATAACTTAAATGTTATTGGGGAAAAATAGTGTTCTTCAGATATCATATTTGCTTCAAGCAAAAAAATAACTTCAGTTAGAGCTAGCTGGAATAATGACAGATTTCTAGATTATGGTCAAAATAATGCCATTACCTTGTACCTGATTGCTGCATGTAATTTTTGAAAACAATACAAATTGTTTTACCTGACCTTTTGGGTATCAAAGCCTTCTCCTGTCTAAATGCAATTATGATATTAGGTAAATGCAGAATAATTCTGAAGTTATGTTTTAGACTTAAAACTGTATGTATTTAGAAGCATGACCAATTTCATCTTTAGTAAAGCAATACCTGAAAATGGGGGTTTTAGTATTTTAAACATTGTCATTTGAGCTTAGAAGTAACATTTTTTCCTTCTCTTATTTATTTATGTATTTATTTATTTATCCTTTATAGGTCTTATTCAATACCAAGAATTCCTCAGGATGTCCATTTTTTTGTTTTGTTTTGTTTCTTATTATCTTTTTTTTTGTTTTGTTTTGTTTTGTTTTTTTTTTGAGATGGAGTCTCACTGTGTTGCCCAGGCTGGAATGTAGTGGCACAATCTTGGCTCACTGCAACCTCCACCTCCCTGAGGTTCAAGTGATTCTCCTGCCTCAGCCTCCCAAGCAGCTGAGATTACAGGCACTTGCTGCTGCACCCAGCTGATTTTTGTATTTTTAGTAGAGACATGGTTTCACCATGCTGCCCAGGCTGGTCTTGAACTCCTGACCTCAAGTGATCTACCTGCCTTGGCCTCCCAAAGTGCTGGGATTACAGGCATGAGCCACCGCACCCGTCCAGGATGTTCGTTTTTAAATAAGTCACCACAGCTTCATATTTAAAAAAAATCTTTAATTAAATTTCAAATCTTGAGCTGAATTTAGTATAATATTAAACATAGTTTAGTAATTACATATCATTTATTGTTGATAGTTTTGCATATGAATCTATGTATAGCTCATTTAAAAAATGGCTTTAGCATGAAGTATAAACAGTTGAACAAATAAATGAGAAAAATGCTTGCTTAGAAGGAATGGAAATTGGGTCAGCACAGCCTTGCCTTTGCCCAAGCAGTGGAGTTGAGAAAGTATTTTGTCTACACAAAAGCCAGACAGCTTCTCTAATGCCCAGTGAATTCTGACAGTATGTTACAGTTTAATGTAATGAATGATGTAAGGACCCACCTAAAATGCTCACGCAGCTTCCCAATGTCTTACCCTGACCTACAAACCAGCTCATAGGTCTCCATGCATGTGTTGTAGAAAGTGATGTAGATGGCCAGGCGGGGTGGCTCATGTCTGTAATCCCAGCACTTTAGGAGGCTGAGGTGGGTGGATCACGAGGTCAGGAGTTTGAGACCAGCCTGGCCAAGATGATGAAACCCTGTCTCTACTAAAAATAAAAAAAATTAGCTGGGTGTGGTGGCAGGCACCTGTAATCCCAGTTACTTGGGAGGCTGAGGCAGGAGAATTGCTTGAACCCAGGAGGCAGTGGTTGCAGTGAGCCAAGATCGCGCCACTGCACTCCAACCTAGGTGACAGAGTGAGAATCTGTCTCAAAAAAAAAAAAAAAAGAAAAAAAGAAAAAGAAAAAAAGTGTTGTAGATTAGTTGAGGATATATATAGGGAGAAGTTACTTCAAAAATGTTATTTTTTATAAAAGTCTTTTTGACTGTGTTTCTCACCCACTTAAACACCTCCAGGGTAGAGACTGTTTCTTATTTATATATATTCAGTCTTGTATATAGAGGATCCTTTCCTCATGAATGTTTATAGAATAAAGTTAGACATTAGAAACAAGAATGAGCCTTTTGCTTCTTGTTGCCTGCAGGGCTAAGGCGAAGCTCATGGAATAAGTCTAGGATGTTTGTTTTTTATATGAACTGTGGTGTAATAGAAAGAGAGCAAGAAAGAACGGCAGTAAGTAGGACAAGAATTAGAAGCTGATAAGTTAGTCCTTCTACCTTAGCTTAGCATTTAAAGCCCATCCCACTATTCTTCAGCATATGATTCAGTTGATGTGAAACTCTCACTGGCTTTTCATAGCTCTATACATTTGCACATACTGTTCTATATGCATAAAAATTCTTTTATTCCTTTTTCACCTGAAAAAAAATATCTGCTGATCCTTTAATACTCTGACACCTCATTTGAAAAAGCTTGCTTTACTCCTCCAGGCAGAGTTGATTGTTCCTGTCTGAGATGTTACCTATCTGTATCATAGTGCTTTTCACTTTGACTTACAAGTATTCATTTACATACATGTCTGCTCTCAAGCTAAATTTTCAGCTCCTCACAGCCGGGACCATTTCTTGTTCATTTCTGTATTCCAACCACCTTTTATTATGCCTTTCACAGTTGGCATTCTATGAAAGGCTGGTTAATCTTTCTAAGCATTAAACCAGCCTTTTGGAAAAATAATGTAATATATTTACAGAGAAATGATATATGATGGCGAACAGTAGTTTATGCTCTCTGTTGCCTTGTATTTCTCCACAAAAGTAAATAACAATGACAAAAACACAGTATCAAATTTAGAAATGAAACAAGATTTGTTTGAAAGCATTTATTTGAATAACTTAAATGAAATAGCCAGAGCAGTATAAATAGCATACTACAAGAAAATAAAGTCATAAGGAAATTTTCAAAACTCTCTGCCAGCTTTTCATAGACAATAGAAAATTAGAATAGAAAAAAAATCATTATAGGACATCCTATTCAATTACATCATGAATGGGCATTGAATAAATAAATGGATGACTGAAGCCTAGAGGCTGGAAATAACATCCTAAAGTCACATTTATTAGCATCTGTGCTAGGATTAGAACCCAGATCACAATGCCAAGTCAAAAGTAAAATCCTCACTTTTAAAATGCAGTGTCTTTTTTAACTTCTATTTTCATGTAATAATTATAGACCTACAGAAAAAGTTGTGCAAATAACATAGAGAGTTTACATATATCCTTCACCTAGTTTCCCCTAATGGTAACAAGGTACATAACTATAGCACAATTATCAAAACCAGAAATTAATATAAAATTCAAGATTCCACGTTGCCTTTTTTTGTTGGGTCTCTGTCTTCTCACTATGTTGTAGTTTCTCAGTCTTTGTCTTTTATGACATTGACTCTTTTGATGAGTACTGGTCAGTTATTTTGTAGAATGTCCCTCAATTTGGGTTTGTCTGGTGTTTTCTCATGAGTACTTTGTTGTTGTTTTTTTATTATTATACTTTAAGTTCTAGGGTACATGTCACAACGTGCAGGTTTGTTACATATGTATACATGTGCCATGTTGGTGTGCTGCACCCATTAACTCGTCATTTAGCATTAGGTATATCTCCTAATGCTATCCATCTCCCCTCCCCCCACCCCACAACAGGCCCCAGTGTGTGATGTTCCCCTTCCCGTGTCCAAGTGTTCTCATTGTTCAATTCCCACCTATGAGTGAGAACATGTGGTGTTTGGTTTTTTGTCCTTGCAATAGTTTGCTGAGAATGATGGTTTCCAGCTTCATCCATGTCCCTACAAAGGACATGAACTCATCCTTTTTTATGGCTGCATAGTATTCCATGGTGTGTATATACCACATTTTCTTAATCCAGTCTATCGTTGATGGACATTTGGGTTGGTTCCAAGTCTTTGCTATTGTGAATAGTGCCACAATAAACATACGTGTGCATGTGTCTTGATAGCAGCATGATTTATAATCTTTTGGGTATATACCCAGTAATGGGATGGCTGGGTCAAATGGTATTTCTAGTTCTAGATCCTTGAGGAATCACCACACTGTCTTCCGCAATGGTTGAACTAGTTTACAGTCCCACCAACAGTGTAAAAGTGTGCCTATTTCTCCACATCCTCTCCAGCACCTGTTGTTTCCTGACTTTTTAATGATTGCCATTCTAACTGGTATGAGATGGTATCTCATTGTGGTTTTGATTTGCATTTCTCATGAGTACTTTGAAGTTATGCATTTGGGAAAGAATAACTGCTATGCCCGACTCAGTGCATCCTGTCAGCAGGTACATGTTTTCAACATATCTAATTACTGAAGGTGTTAACCTTCAGCACTTGAGTGAGGTGGTTCCTGTCGGGTTTTTTCCATGTAAGGTTACTATTTCTTCCTTCATAATTAATATATATGCAGGAAATAGTCTGTTTTTCTTCCATCTTTCACCTACTAATTTTAACATTAATGGTAGATCTTGTCTGTAACAATTATTAATCTTGTGTTTGCTTTATGTGATTTTGTTATGTTCTTCATTCCTTCTACATTTATTAATTGGGATTCTTTTAAAGGAGGTGGTTCTTCTCCCCCATTTGTTTGGTTATTTAATTACATAATTTACATCAGTGTGGACACATAGCTGTTTATTTATTTTAGGGGTTATAATCCCTAAATAGTATCATTATGTATTTTGTTGTCCAAATTATTTCAGCTTCTGCCATTGAGAATGCTTTTCAGGCCGGTTTCAATATCCATTCAACATGTCCCCCATTTTTTCTAGCACTTTCTTACTCCTTGCCATCACAAGATATTCCAGATTCATTTTGTATTTTTCCTGCCCAGTCATCTCTGATTTTATTCTAATGGGATAGATTAATTCTAGTCTTCTGCCTTTCCTTGTTTCTAATTTTTTTCAAACAATGAAAAATTAAGCTCTCATTATCTCCAATATGTTTACTTATTTGTTCAATCCCGGTACACACATCAAGTAGTTACAAAGTTGCTAAACCTTGTCTCTGTAAAAACAGATTGACTGATCATAGTAATGTAATAGAGTACAGTATATTCAAAATATTTTTACTAAGTGCTAATATATTTAAAGTAGTAGTAATTAGTTTGTTATTTTCTTCCCACCCCATTCAGTGTGGTGATGTCATTCATTTATAATATAGCTAGCTTCATTTTTTACTATTTGTATTCCACTCCATGTCCACCTGATATCCTGGTTTATTTTGATTTTTTTAAGTTTTGGGGGGATATGTGAAAATCACTATGGTTCTAAGATGCAAAACTATTTTTTAGAAGTGACACCCAGACAGGTGTTGTTCCCTGTAGCTCCTTCCCTCCGTGTTCCCATTACACCCTTTTCCCTACTCATTTCTCTTCCACTCCCTGCAGCTTCTGGGCTTTCCTTCCTGTATTTCTTTTGCACACAGGAGAAGATACATATTTATTTTCTTATATTCCTTTCTTTCTTACACGAAAGGTAGCTACAATAGATACTCATTTACAATTTGCTTTCTTCAATTAAGAGATTATCCTGGAAACCACTCCAAATCAGTTCATAGAGACCTTCCTTTCTTTTTTACAACTGCAGATTACCCTGTTGTGTTGATTTAACATAACACAGTCATGCACTGCATAATGATGTTTTCGTTAACTATGAACTGCATATATGAGAGTGGTACTATAAGATTATAATGGAGCTGAAAAATTTCTATCACCTGGTGACATTGTTGCCATTGAAATGTCATGGCACAAAGCATTACTCAAGAAGTTGTGTTGATTCTGGTGTAAACAAACCTACTGTGAGGCCATTTGTATAAATGGGTAGCACATTCAATTATGTACAATACATAACCCTTGATAATAAACAACTATGTTACTGGTTTATGTATTTGCTATACTATACTCTTTCTCATTGTTTTAGAGTGTACTTCTTCTACTTATATATTTTAAAAGAAGGTTAATTGTAAAACAGCCTCAGGCAAGTCCTCCAGGAGGCATTCCTGAAGAAGACATTGTTATTACAGGATGAGATGAGAGCCCCATGCATGATATTGTCTTGAAGACTTTTCTATGGGACAAAATGTGAAGGTGGAAAACACTGATACTGATGATTCTGATTCTGTGAGAGCCTTGGCTAATGTATGTGTTCACATCTTCATTTTTAATAACAAAATTAAAATATAAAAAGCTTATAGAGTGGTGATATAAGGAAAAATATTTTTGTGTAGCTGTACAGTGTGTTAGTATTTTAAGCTAGGTATTATTACAAAAGAGTCATAATGTTTAAAAATTGTTTATAAGCAATAAAAGTGACAGTAAGCTAAGGTTCATTTATTATTGAAGAAAAAATTATTTTTAAATAAATTTAGTATAGCATAAGTGTACAGCGTTTATAATGTTTATAGTAGTGTACAGTAATGCCCTTGGCTTCACATTCACTCACCACTCACCCACTGACTCACCCACAGCAACTTTCATCCTACAGCTCCATTGATGGTAAGTGTCCTATATATATGTGCCATTTTTTATCTTTTACACTGTGTTTTTACTGTATCTTTTCTATTTTCATGCTGTTTGGATGTACAGATACCATTGTGTTACAGTTGGCTACAGTATTGAATACAGTAACATTCTGTACAGATTTGTTCCAATGGGCTATACTATATAATCCATGTGTGTAATAGGCTATACCAATAGGTTTAAGTAGGCTATATTAAAGTAAGCCATACCAATATGCTTAAGTATATATACTTAAGTAGGCTATACCAGTATATTTAAGTATGTATACTTAAGTAGGCTATAGCAATAGGTTTAAGAGGTCTATACCAATAGGTTTAAGTAGGCAATACCAATAGGTTTAAGTACACAAGTATGATGTTTGCACAATGATGAAATCACCTAACAACCCATTTCTCAGAACATATTCCTGATTACTTGAGTGATGCATAACTGTGTATTCAACAAAATTCCTTTCCATTAGCAATAGGTTGTTTCCAATATTTGTCAATGAAAAACAATATTGCAAAGTATATCCTTGTGTCATGTATTTTCTAATTGTTTACAATATCTTTAAGATAGAGTCTTAGAAGTTGGACTGATTTCTCTCCAAAAGGGTTAGACCAGTTTGTATTTCCACCAATAATGCTGGGAGTGTGTATGAATGAGTTAATGATGCTTAAAGACATAAAAGTAGACTTGAGCAAATGGAAAAGACATATTCTGTTTAAATCTACTGGTATAGCTATTACTACAGTGCCTGTTTTCCCACAATCTCATGAACAGAATGCAATGTCACTAATTTTGGTTGATCCAAGAATTGAGAAACAATATCGCAGTGTTTTAATTTGCACTTCACTGATTGTGATTGAGTTCAAATATTTTAATATGTTGGGGGGCTGGCTAGGCTCAGTGGCTCATGCCTGTAATCCCAGGATTTTGAGATGCTGAGGCAGGCAGATCACAAGGTCAGGAGTTTGAGACCAGCCTGGCCAACATGGTGAAACCCCATCTCTACTAAAAATACAAAAATTAGCCCGGTGTGGTGGCATGCACCTGCAATCCCAGCTACTCGGGAGGCTGAGGCAGGATAATTGCTTGAACCTGGGAGTGCCACTGCACTCCAGCCTGGGCAACAGAGCAAGACTCTGTTTGTATACCTTTTGTAGAAATTTTCAGTTTGTTTGTTTTTCCAGTTTTTATGTTTTTGATGTGTTTTTTGCAATTTTTAAGAATTCTTGATAAATCGTGGATATTAGCCTTTTGTCTGTGGTTGTGAATATTTTCTCCCAGTTTTTCAGATTTATTTTAACTTTGCAGATTTTATCCTGCAGATTTTTATATTTTGTATGTAGTCAAATTTATGAATTTTTTATTTCATTGCTTCTGAATTTTGATTTGTATTTAGAAAGCCTGTTTTTAATCCAGTTCATATTCATTCATATTTTCTGGTACTTGTGTTGTTTCGTTTTTGCATTTAGATCTCTAATTTGTTTGGAGTTTATTTTAGTGTATACTATCAGATATGAACCTAATTTTATCTTTTTATCAATAGCTAGCCAGTAGTTCTAGCGCCGTTTATGAAAAAGTTTATCTTCACCCTAAGGGTTTGAGATGCCACCTTTAACATGTGCCAAGTTTCAGTATATACAAGGACTGTTTCTGCATTCTATTTTTTTTGGATTATTTGTCTATTTATATGCCAGTACAACAGGCTAGTATCAGAGACTTCATAGTATATTTGAAAGTATAGTAGTGTTTATTCCTTTTATAGTTTTTCTTTTTAGTGTTTTTCTGGCTATTTTTTCATGTTGCCTTTTAAAATAAACTTTAGATCAACCTAACTTCATAAAATAGCTTGCTGGAGGTTTTATTGGAATTTCATCAAGTTTACAATTTAACTTAGAACTGAGATCTTTATAATGTTGAGTTGTGTTAGACAAAAACAGTATATGTCTTTTCCATTTGCTCAAGTCTACTTTTATGTTTTTAAGAAGCATTAAAAATTCCTTAAATTAATATATTAATTCCTAAATATTAATTCCTAAGTACTTAATCTTCTTTATTGACATTACATAAAGGATTTCTCTATCATTACACTCTTTATTCATTTATTAGTATATTGAAGCTACTTATTTTTATATGTTAATGTGCATCAAGCTACTTACTGCTTCTTTAATTGAGTTTGCTTTAACATTGATTTTATAGGGGTTTCATAGTATACTGTCATATCATCTGGAAACAGATATTGTTTTTGCTTCTTCTTTACCGATTCTTGTGCCACTAATTAATATCAGTTATCTAATTATATCGGCTAGTATTTCAAGTACATTGCTGAATATCCATAAATAATGGCCAAGCTTACCTTTGTCCCAATTTTAGTGGAAATACTTCTTCTCTTTTCTCACTAAAGAAGATACAGGTCTTGGACTAACATATATATGTGTGCGTGTGTGTATATATATATATACACACATATATATTGCTTCTGGAATATGTGTGTGTGTGTGTGTATATATGTGTATATATATATGTGTGTGTATATATACGTGTATATATATATACACATACACACACACGCACACACACACACACACACAAATATGTGTTAGTCCAAAAGCTGTATCTTCTTTAGTATAGGTTTGAAACTATTCCTCCATTCCTATGTTCTTCAATATTTTTGTATCATAAATGGTTGTTTAATTTTGTTGAAGATTTTTTCAGCATCTATAGAGATAGTCATAATTTTCACCTTTAGTTTTCTAATATAATGTATGACAGTAAGAAATGTTTTTACATTCCTGAGATAAATCCCATTTAGTCACAGTGCATTATTTTTAAAACATATCATTGAATTCTGTTTGTTAATCTTTTATGTGGAATTATTTATGAGTGATAGTGGTATTTTGTTTTCTTCCTTACAATGTCTTTATTTTTAGATATCACTATTATACTTGTTTCATAGAAGGAATTATGAAATTTTAATTCCTTTTCAGGGCATTGGAATAATTTTTAGACTCTTCAGGCTATATGGTTGTTGAAATTAGTTAAAAATCTCCTGTGAAACCATCTGGGCCTGTTGCTTTTTTGTAAAGTAATTCTTTGATAGCTCTCTTTGTTTTTATGCATTGATCTGCTAAGATTTATAATGGAAGTTGAGTCAATTTGGTAATATCTGGTTCCCTAGGGAAACTATCTAGCTTTTCAATTGTATTTGACTAGAGCTCTGAGAAGCAGTCCTCTGGGGGCGTGTGCATGTGTATGTTTTAATTTCTTTACTTTCAAAGATTATTTCCTTTTTGTCATTTCTTATTTTGAATGTTTATACTTTATTGCTGCATTTTCTTGATTAAGTTAACTAGTAGTTTTTCTCTCATTTATTTTCCTTAAAAATAGGATAATATATTAGATATAGTTTTTCAATTATCTTATTCTCAAATCATTTTCTTCTTTTATTTTTATTATTTCCTTCATTATAATGCTTTGTTTTTGTTTCCTTTTTTGTTCTTTCTTAAAGCTTTTTGAGAAGGGAATTTAATTCATTGCCTTTTATTATTTCTTTGTGATTAATAAAGCCTGACTTTTCTTCGTAATTAATTAATCTTCGTAAGAATTTTGTTAAAGATGCAGATGGATGGGCCCCACCCATGTATGGAGACTTAGTTTCAGTAGGCCTAGGTGTGACCTGAGGACCAGAAGCAGAATATCTACAACTACACTGGAGAACCACTGACGCAATATTAAAATTTTACAAATGTTCCTCTCAAGAAATGTTTAATTCCTTATCCAATCATTTTGTTATTCAGATGCATTCAAACATGTTATGGTGTTTTGCTGGTAGGTGTCCTCCTTCTAGACCTGTGGTATTTTGACTTAATAATCGTGACTCATATTCGACCATTTAAAACTTGCTTAGGTTGACAATAGGCAATACCAAGAGTCTCCCTTAGATAAAATATCACAGTTTCCTAAATCTGTCACTCTTATCTTCTAAGGCAACAGAGGTCAGAGGAGCTATACTAAAATCTTAACTAACATTTTAAAATACAACTGAAGAATGTAATTTGTAACAAATTTGTTCACAATAATTTTTAAAAATCCCTTTGTATGTACACTAAGTAACTGAACATTTTAGAAAGACTATCAGTGATGAGAAAAATACAAATAACATGAAAATAAATTATTTGGAAAATTATGCTACAAAACTATAACCACTGAACTCATTCAAGCATCAAAAATATTGGTTAGAAGCCTTGCTCTAATGTTTTGGAGGTTTCCCAAGACTTTCAAACTACTAATCTCACTTCTTAATATAAGGTAGAGCAAGATTCTGAAAAGTCTTTGAGTTTTTAGTTTTGCTAAAGCTGTTGTTTCAACTGAGCCTAGGTTATACAATTGTTAGGCTGAGGTCTCATCAAATAACTGAACAAATGGACTAATGAAAGCACCTCATCTCTATAATTATCCACAGAACACAAAGGAAAAGAATGGGTAATTTCACTGTCTATATTACATTGGGCTGGTACTTTTTTTGTGAAGCTGGAATATTGAAGATGCAGTGTAATAATTCAGAGGTTATTTATATATCCTTTAAGACTGATACTATCTGTACATTGCACATTGGCATTTATTTCTACAGATTTATTTTGGTGTAGCTGGTATGGGAGCCATAAAGTACCAGTGTTCATTTTTCCAGGGATGAAATCAGAAGAGTGTTAGAGAGTGGTCTTCTTCCTCAAGCTATCAGTGTGAATCTCTGAGATAACTAGAGTCTGAAAAAGAAGTTCAAATCTGTCTTAATTTTTCAGGCCAGGATTTCTCTACAAAACTAATCTTCAATTTAGATAGAAATATGACCCTTGATTTTCTTTCATAATGTTTATAAACGTACAGCCTCTTTTGTAATTTTTTCAGAACTCCTCACCTTATGCTATTGGGGACAAAGCAAAAGTCAGGAAAATTAGACTAATTTGGAAAATGACCACATTACTATTGCTCTGGAGTAGGACACAGTTGGAGTTTATCACCAAGTCATTTTATGTCCCCTAGTAATGTTCCCATCTCCCAAATCCTCTGCTAATATTCCTGTATCTTTCAGAGAAGAGAGAAGCAACTCTATAGAAGAATTATCAGCAAAGTTGCTCTATGCAACGAAAGTATCTTAATCCACTGAAAGTAAAGCAAATCTTGTCAGTTTCTACTTTGATTTAGAAGATTAAAAAAAAACAAACAAAGTTATACATAACAGATATTAATGTTAATGAAAGGAAGAATTACAAGCTCTTTCCGTAATTTGAAATGATATGAAATGTCTGACCATTATTTTGTTATAATTCTTTACTATAAATAAGACTAAAGGAGGATCAAAAAATTTTTCACTTAAGAAGTAATCATACATTTCTATAAATATTTAAATATCAATTAAAGTACAGGTGTTTTGCTATTCAACAGATGCCTTATAAGGACATATACAACACAACTGCATTCATTTCAGAGTTTTGAATGTGTCAAAAATGTCCTGGTACCTTGCTCGGTAGTTACAACTAGTAAACTGATTTTCACGAAGATCTGAGTCAAGGTTGTTGTTACCAGATCCTTGTTCAAAGACACCAGATACTGTAGTTATAATATATTATACACATTTCAGCAGTCTTTTAATTTAAGAAACTATTTTGAGCTGTACTTAGTGCAAAGGGCAAGCGATAGTGACTGTTACATTGTTTCTTTTAGAAACAAACATTGTAGGCAGGAACACACTAAATACAATTTTAAGCAATACTGGAACTAAATTTGGTCATGTATAATTATTTTTGAAACATTAGGTTGGTTAGTTGATGTTCTAGATTTACAATAAGCAGTGTCTATTAGAGAGAGTTTCAGGGTTTTTTATTTTACTGTGGAGGGGAAAGAAAATTTGGGGGAGCCTAAGTTCTGCTATGATCATAATTAGTTGTGTGATTGTAATCATAATTTTGAGAATAGTAGTATATCAGTTACCACGTATTCCGTATTTACTTGTGGCCAGGCATGTTGCTGTATACTTTAGATTGATGATGATGGGATTGAAAAACCAAAACTAGTATTATCTTAGACATTTTTCACATGCAGAAACCAGTTTCAAAAAATTAGGTAACATCCAAGGTTAAACTTCTACATAATTTAAATTTATTTCTAATAATGACTTCCTTTCTTTGTTAAGCTAAGTTTTTGAAAATCTGCTTTGATCATGCAATGTAATTGTGCTGTAATATGGCAGGGTAGAGTCAATTCTTTGGTATTTCTGGATAATAGTAAGAAAATTACTCCAAACAGGGACATCTTTGGACTCTATCACTGAGTCCAGTGTAATTGGGAGCAACTTGGTAATGGGCTTTGATTGTACCTCGTTTTCTACATTGCTATAATGAACAGGACTGTGTATTTGATGAGAGTCACAATGGTATGATGAGATTGGAAAACATGATATTACAGATGCTGTCATATGCAAACCATGACAGAAGTACTTAGTGAACAATGACTGTAAGCATTTTATGTTGCCTTTCATTGAAAATGTTTTATAAGAAAAAAATTTTTGCATTCCATGAAGTGATGATGGAATAATTACATTTTCGATGATAAAATTGTGCAGCAAATACATCGCATAAAAGCTAAAGAGATGACTATAAAATTGAGTAAAGATGCCACCTTCTCTACATTTGTATATGTATGAGTACCTTCTCCAATGTTCTCTTTTTGTCTAATTGAACTGTGGGAAAGTGTAAATATCCACTGAGTTGAGTCAATATTAATGTGGTTCCTAGTTTCTATTTTTCATTTGAACTCAGGTTATTGAGAGGATGATGTTAAAGTCTCTAACTCATAGCTTTGACTTTAAAATAACTTTAAAAATGTATATGCTCTAACTGTATTGAGTACCAACTCTGCTATATACTCTGCTTGAGACTTGAGGACAGAAATAAATGATTTCATATATTGGTTGAGATATACAAGTATATAATTAATTGATTATCCAAGTTTTTTTTACATGAAGTGTATGGTCTATAAATAGGTTTCAAGGGATTCACAGAACCCTAAAATTATATGCAAATCACTTTCTGTCTATGGATGTGAACATTTTCATAGGCAAGGTGTTCATGGATTTCATCAGCTTTTTTAGATTCTCAAAAGGTTCATTATGTTAACAAAGTTAGAAGTTATTAACCCTCTTTCTCCTTGGCAATGGAAATAACCTAGTTTGAGGGGTATATGTTTTCATATGTGATGAAATTTTGGTTCAGAAGTTTCGTGACTTGCCTAAGGTCAAGTAATTGTTTAATGACAGATCTAGAATAAGAATAGTAAGTTGTCTTGTCACCTAGTCCAGGCTTGTTACCCACCATATAGTTTTTATCTCATTGACATTATCTCATTGTTTCTTCAAACTCTAGCCATATAGCCTGAAGCATTTGTTTTCTGCATTTTCCTATACTATTAAATGGAAACATCGCCTTTTATGTGCTTTCATGTTTAATAGGGAAAAATTCCAAATTGCATTAGACAACCAAATCCTAATTCAGTTTTTATTTTGGCTCATTCTTTATAAGAAGCAAATGACAACCAGAATTTTCCAATGTAATTTCCCAGGGGAGACCTAGTCTCAGAACAGTGTTTACCCAAATCACAGTATCTTTGACATCTAATGATCATTGATTATCACAATGATAAATCACAAAAGAAAAATTCCATTGTATTTACTGTATGCTCTACCATCTAGGGCAAGGGCATAAAGAAATGATTTGGGATACTTCAACAGAATTGGGACAAGATATTCTTGTTAAGCCTCTACGTAGGTATTATTGTAAACCTGAGGAGTCCATTCTCCATGCATTCAAGTCATAGGTGCTCTAGTTTTCCTTTCTTTCTTTCTTTTTTTTTTTTTTTTAATCACTGGGGTTTGGTATCTCTATGGAAATAATTAAAAACTCTCAGGAAAATGGCACTTCTCTGCTCTCAGTTCAAATGATAGTAAGTCAGTGCATTCTTATATGACCTCAGAAGCTCACTTTTAACAATGCATGTGTGTATATATGTGTGTGTATGTGTGTGTGTGGGTATACACTTGAAGGTTGATTAACTCATTTATAATTCATATATGAACACAGTACTAAAGCGTTCACTTATTTTTAATTACAAATTGGAAGGCATGATCTTCTCACAAAAGGGAATGTATCACTCCTATTTTTTCATTAGGAGAGGAAAATTCATGCTACACTTTATGTATTTATCTAACATTTTGTAATTCTGGGGCTGAAAAATAGAAGGAAATTAGGTCAGCGTTAGCCTTTATAAAAGACACTTTTACTCTGACATACCACTGGGTGGAGTACATTGCTAGCCCAGAGACTAATATTACTCTATTGAAAGGTAAGAATTTCTGTGCCAGAAGAAACTCCTGATCAATTTTGAGGTTTTATGTATTGCTTCTAAAATCTGGACATGTTTAACAATGGCTAAGTGACTAGAATATAATACCAACATTGACTATGCTCTGGCATTATAACTTTCAAGTTTCAGTCCATCATCCCTACACCTTTGGGAGATATGCCTAGAAGACTCTGAGAGAATTATGTGGATGAAGGCCATTTTATATTCTGGTCAAAAGAGCAACTGCAATTTGGTCTGAATTAGTGTTTTAACTCTACATGGAAAAGCATAAAGCTTCTTTTTGATAATGAAATCAAACTGTACCCAGGTATTGAATTTGACTTTTTATTTCATGTTGCTTTGATATAGCTTATTTTGGAGCTGAGCCTAATCTTATAATAAAATGAGCTTCTCTACAATGCCCTGTGGGACTATTATTGTCCATAGCATTTGCCTGAATTTGGCCTTCAGGACTTTATGAATGAGAATAATTTCCTAGTAGGCATTAGTTCTATATTATTTTCAGTTTCCCCCATTCCCCTCTCCTCTCTTTAATTTTTTCTCTCTAAGTGCTGGGAAAAGGAACTCTACTAATCAAATCTAAAAATCTCCAAACTTAGAAATATATTGTGCTTTAAACTTTATAATCTAATAAAATTGAGTCATTTTTACAGAACTATTTAGGATCTATAATTCTAAATATATGTCTTTATATTTCAAGTAAAGATTATGTTATATGAAAGAAAGAATTCTCACATTGATCATTCTTTTGCCTTGTTTCTTTTATTCCTTTAATTTCATTTTCCTGCTCACAGCACCCCTTTATTTTTTCTTAGCTTCCAGCTCTCAAACCTCGCCCTATAGCTTTTATGCTTCCAAACTTCCCCTCCTGCCCCATTTCCATTCTAAATGGAGTTTTCTTTCATCTTTTTTTTAACAACCTCATATTCTGCACTTTACTTAATTTTTCTTCCCAACACTATTAAAGATTCTTTATTTCTCCCTTCACCCAAGTATAGCATCTCATCTATTTCTCTATACTGAAGATATGGTTTACCCAGGGGAGGAACTTTCTCATGCACACTGCTCAGTGCTGGGATGATTTCAATGGTGCCAGCATATTTTAACCACATCATTATCATGTAGTCCCAAAGCCTTGCTCACTGAAAACACCATCTTTAAAAGGATTTAGTTTCCATTAATCAATTTCAGAACTTGAAATTCAAGCACGGAAAGCATTTATTAGAATGTTCCCTACTTGTTCCCACATTCATTTCATTCTCTTGACTATCCAAGAAAAAGGAATTGTGCAAAGGTCTTTTCTCTCTCCGTGCTTACCTCTCCTTTCTATAACCCACCGAGCCCCCCAAGTCTATTCTTTCATACAGTAGTTAAATCAGAGCATGCGGCAGGAAGGCATTGTGTGAACTGGTGGCCACACAAGTACTTTGTATTCACTAGAGGTTTAGAAGTACAGCAGCTGCATATAAATATGCATAGTTGAGAGATTCATGATGGTGCCTCCTCATTCTAGTGCTGGTTGGCTGCAGTGCAGGCACTACAAATCAATGAACATTTTCCCCATCCATCAGCTGCTCGCTTGCAAGCAGACAAAACACTTACAATGCCAGAAACCCACAGAGAGCTCCTTAGTGAACGAAACCTCACTGTCACAAGATTCAAAATAGCCTTCTCCCTCCCACCCTCAACCTCCACAGCTCTCGACCTCAAATGTCTTTTTTTTTTAATCCAACGTGGATCGCAAGTACTTAAAAAATGATGCCAGGAAAGAAACTGGAAAAAAAGGAGCAATGATAAATCAGGATTTTGAGGGTCCTCACATAACACTTGTCACAAAACAAAGGGTTCTTTGAGATTTAACCCTTTTTAGAAAATAAAACCCATCATAAAGATGAATCTGCTTATGTTGACTGTACTGCTTTACAATTGTAGAGTTTGAGCGTTGAAGCATTTAAGTATGCAAAGCATTATGCCAAGCTGTGTCAGACATTTGTAATTTATCTATAGTTACTAGATGGCTTTGGGTATTGAAGGAATTATGATTGATGATATGAGAAGAATAAATCATAGATATATCTAACAGTAGAAATCATATTTCTCCCTTTGAGCAATTTTTTGCAGAGAACTCATGTATTTATATTGTAACAATTCATGTAGAAACTTCAAAGCTTAACGTCACTTAATAAAATTTCATATGCAATATATTAGTGAATCAAATGTATATTTCTTGGTGAAAAGATATACATTCATTACATCTTGAGAACAAGTCTATTTCTCATTTTTAGATAGATTAACATTGGTAATAAAAATAGTTTATTCTTGTGTAGCATGAGCTATTAAACAATTTACAATGCTTTATCTGACAACTTGCCAACCCATCTTCCAATAGCAATAATAATAAAT
Organism: Pan troglodytes; assembly: GCF_028858775.2. Classification (NCBI taxonomy): domain Eukaryota; kingdom Metazoa; phylum Chordata; class Mammalia; order Primates; family Hominidae; genus Pan; species Pan troglodytes. The sequence goes on from NC_072420.2 coordinate 17,514,811, forward strand.
TTAATTTTTCATTCATTTAGGTTTTCACTACTTTGTAAATACACACCATAGCACCATGATACTATGTGATACATACTATATGATAATATCTGTAGTCCCTGTTTTTAAGATGTGAATGTTCTGATTGGGGATATAGGAAATACAGTTACAAAATGACCACGTGACTTTCAAGTGTTAGGAAAGTCTAGTTCAGTGTTCAGTACGTTGAAGATAGTATGCATGACATTTATTTAAAACTTATCTATCCAGTTAATATGTTTTGTTACCATGTTAAAGCAAGGATAAAAACAAATATAGGCAAGATAATTATAATTATACTTAACTGTGGCTCAGAGAAGCTGACAGACATGTCCAAATTTTATTTGCATGTGTGCAGCAAAACCGAAATTTGAACTCCTGTCTGCTTAACTTCAGAGCTCATCCATTCACTTCTACTAAGCCATGTAGAATTACAAGGCAGAATGTGATAATTGCTCTAGTGGATCAGAAGAGGTAAAGATCACTTCCAGCAGGGAGGACCAAAGAAGACATCATTAAGAAGGAGTAGCATTTGAGCAAGCCTTTGAAGAATGGGCACAGGAACAAAGGAAAAACTGCAGACAGGGGTTAGCATTGGTGAAACCTTATGACTCTGGAAAATGAGTTGCCAAGGCAGATGAAGGACACCACTTTGAATGAAGTGGATGCCGTAAATAACACTACTATTTAAAGAATTGCCAGACGGACTTCTTAGTTATTAGAAATGGAATGCAAAAATAGACTTATATTTCAGGTTTCGAATGAAAGTCAGTTAAACTCTCTGGACCTCGGTTTCTTTGTTTCTAAAGTAAGGACTTGAACCTAAAAACCACTGAAGACTCCTCTTAGGAGGTCCATTTTGCAATACTTTCATTTTCATTTTTTTTCGGAATATAAAAATGTTAGTAGTAGTGAATTCAATGTGTAGTAATTATATAACCTGTATATATGTAATTCGTCTTAAAACAAAAAGTATACCTATGTATTTACATATTCTTTTAAAACAAAAAGTATACCTATGTATTTACATATTCATATCTCTATATACAAACAAGGTATTTGCATTTGACTGGCTTATATAAGCTCTCAACTTCATTTCAAAAAGGCTTTTTTTTTTGGCCTTGTATTTATCTCTAGTTTGCTTCTTAGTGTTTGAGTGCAAACTGATTCTTATAATAATTTAGTCAATACATAATAAGAAAGTATACATGTACTAAACAAGTGATAAAGACAAGATTTGGGGATTATGAGCTCTCTCATGATATCTGTATATTTCAACCTTTGGAGGAGATGTGGAGACTGAAATATTATATATTAATTCATCAATAAAATGGCAAAGTTTTCTGATGTTCAAATGCTCTTGAGTAGATTCACAAATTCCACTTTTCTATCCTGTAACCCATGCAGAAGTCAAAGTAAGATTTTGGCAATGTTTATGAAATGAATGTGTGTGTGTGTGTATGTGTGTATACACTTGAATGTATATATACATATACATATATGTTCAAGTATATCAAATACATATACATATATACATTCAAATATATATGTATTTGAGACATATATATATCAAATCAATATAACGTGTATGTGTGTACATGCTTGCACATATATAGACAATTGAGGAAGCATAAGAACGTAAAAGATTAATACAATAATGCTTATTTTTTTCCTGACTTCAAAGCATTTTTTTCCATTAGTACTTTTTCTCTCTAATTTCCCTTTCCAAATAAGAAAAGAGAACCCGAAAAACAGGAGTATTTTGTTTGAATTCATGGTGAGAAGAAAACCAAACATTGTTTTTTTCCATAATTTTTGCAAAGGTTTCTAAGGGATTTTAGTGGGGACCTCTTCCTTGAATAGAATTGCCCAGGATGGAATTCCATCCTGCCATTGTTGCTGCCAAACCCATTCAGGGGAACTTGATGTTGTGAGAGTTCCAGACTCTTTCATTTTCCATCTTACACTGTCTCTCATGTCCTAAAATAGAATGTTTTGGCAAAAACTGATTTGGATTCCAATGTATTTGGAATTGATCTTTGGATTTGGATTCCAATATGTTTGGAATTTGTTAGGTTTGTTTTAATGATTTGAATGAAATTGAACCTCGTTGGTAGCAAACAATGCAATGCTTTGATCATATTAATTCTGAGGCTGATCTTAAGTAGGGATAGTTTAAGCTCATTTTGGTTAAATCAGTTCATGGTCAAATTAACTAATCTTCTTAACAAATATTTACAGAGCACTAACTATATTCATTAGTGTTGAGTGTTGTTAAGATGAAAGGAAATATAAAAAGGTTTCCAACCTTTATGGCTTGTATTTTATGTTGAGAAATAAGATTAAATCTTTGAAAAGTTAACCAATTTAAGGTCTTACATACATAAATATTAAATGAGTGTTAGAGTGTACAAGTTCTTAGGAAATTCAAAGACCTGGAATTTGTGTGAACCCTCTGATTTTGTTAACTAGGTAGTACCAGCACCGCTTTCTAATGGGAGAAAAGTCTCAAGATGAATTTGCCCTCAGGTACATTCTGAGCAGATGGAAGTTGAAAAGCAATGAAAAGTAAATGAAAAAATTGAACCATTTTCACTTAATAAAGAGAAGATAAAACTGGAGCAATAGGGAAATTGCAGTAAATTTTACTATTACAATAAGAAAATCCTTCCCTTCAGAAGACACCAGTGCAACAATATAGGCTGATCTTAAGTTAGAAGCATTTAATTTCATATAGGCATTTCTGGTGGGAAGACTGGATATAAGTCCATTTTCATGCTGCTGATAAAGACATACCCGATACTGACAATTTACAAAAGAATGAGGTTTAATAGACTTACAATTCCACATGGTTGGGGAGGCCTCACAATCATGGCAGAAGGCAAGAAGGAGCAAGTCACATCTTATATGGATGGTGGCAGGCAAAGAGAGAGCTTGTACAGGAAAACTCCTGTTTTTAAAACCATCAGATCTCATGAGACTCGTTCACTATCACGAGAACAGCACAGGAAAGACCCACCCCATAATTCAATCACCTCCCGGTTACTCCCATAACAGGTGGGAATTGTGGGAGTTACAATTCAAGATGAAATTTGGGTGGGGACAAAGCCAAACCAAATCAGCCAGAATTAACTTTAAAGGGGATATTGATTTACTTGAAATAAAATTACCAAGTTTATATCATGTAAGAATTAAGAGCAAATATTCATTTGTAATCCTAAAAATCACAGAATTGAATGCTTATATTTCAAGAAAAATGAATATTAATAAATATCAAGATAGTAAAAATATCTTAAGTCCAGAACTTGAATAAAATGTTAACCCAATGACCCTTAAATCTTCCTATTTTTTTTAGGTACTATATATAAAATATGATAAAAATGATCTGGTTGAGAAATATTGGTCTGGAAAATTAAGATAGATTAAAACTTCTTTCCCAGCCTCTAGTTATTGCAAAGATTCACACTGATTGCCTAAGGAAGAACATTCTCTCACACTATGGCTAGAAGAGAAGTGAAAGGAAATTAAAAATAATTACAAAATCAATCACTAGGAAAGATTTGATTGTGGACAAAATAATGAGAAAATAACACAAATTAATGATTAGAAGGTAATTGGTGAGTTTTAATGTTTTATTGGACTCTGGATTCTAAACCTTTTCTAAAACCTAAGTCAATTGCACTGGTTGAAGAACAAATGCCTTAAGATAAAAACAATTTTTATATTTAAAACCTACCATTGATTTCACAATAAAGTGCCATATAGCAGGAATATGATTAGCTAAACAAACATATATTGGCTGAAAAAAGTTAATTTTGATCAAATTGTCATTCTGTTGTCAGTGTCCATGCTCTGCATACTCAGCCTTCAAATGAAATTTTGATCATCTCCAAAATTTAGGTAACAGGACACCATCTGATGTGGTTTGAGTTTGCATTCCCACCTAAATCTTATATTTAATTGTGATCCTCAGTGTTGGAGAAGGGCCCTGCTGGGAGGTGACTGCATCATGGGGGTAGTTTCCAGTGGTTCAGCAGCATCCCCCTAGTGGCTGCTCATTTAGAAGTGTGTGGCACTTCCCCATTTACTCTGTCTCTTCCTCCTGCTTCAGTCACGTAGGATGTGCCAGCTTCTCCTTCACCTTCCTCCATGATTGTAAGTTTCCTGAGGCCTCCACAGACAGGCTTCATGTACAGCCTGTGGAATGCTGAGCCAATTGAACCTCTTTTCTTTATAACTTACCCAGTCTTAGGTAGTTCTTTATAGCAATATGAGCACGTACTAATACACCATCTAACCTATAGAATGATTCATTTGTTTCTTCATAGGCTACTTGGATCTAGGTGATAATTTGGAATGCTATTCATCTCTGATTTGAAAATGATTTGGGTTGCTTGTAATTGGTCATTTCCTAACTCATTTACTTCCTGGTTCTCATGCACAAAGCCAAGAAATATCCATCTATGTAGTCAGAGTAATTCTTTGGGTCTTAGAATCAGACTTAAAAATCAATGAGAATAGACTTATAGATATTTACAATCCTATTTGCAAGTCTCCATCATTTTATAGGTAAAACCTAAATTCTTCCTTTTCAAATTTCATATAGTTCCTTTTTATTCTGTCCTTAATGGAGAATATATTATATATGTTTAAGTAAATCCGATGCTTTTCTTTTTTCCATCAAAGAAGTCCAAAATTCATCTTTTTTGTCTTTGTTGATTTCTGTTTCCCAAGTTCTCAGAATGCAGCTTAAATGAAAAGCACCAAGAAAGGATGATTTAACAGCTTAGACAAATTTGTATTTAAGAGCAGATGAATCTGGGAGGGGTTGGATTCCTTAGAACAGGAGTTCTTGTGGGAGTATTTGTGGGGTGGGTGAGGTGCTGCAGCAGAAATAGGATGAATATTTTCAAGAAGCTGTCCAACCCTCTCTTCCTGCCCTTTATAGTCAACCAAAAAGTGAAAGATTACTTCCTCAGGTAATGTGCTCTGACTCCATAGACTAGGCCATGTACTCCCCATTAAAGCGCTCACAGCTCCCTGTCTGACATTTCTCAATGATGCCTACATTATGTTTCATTCTCCTTTACTGACAGGGAAAGTATTAAGTGGTATGTGGGTTAAACATGGTAAAAAATAATGACGATAGTGATTACATTTGTGAAAAATCTTAAAGCATATTATGGATCAGCGAAACACCAATATATTAGAATCTCTCTCTTTCTCTATTTGTATCTCTAGCTCTTTAAATGATTGTATTATAAGCAGTTCACCCTTTCTGTGATTACTAGAAATACAGCTTCCCCTTCACCAGGAAGGAAAATATGTTCTGCTGCACAGACACACACACACACACACACACACACACACACGCATTTTGCCAGTGGATTCTCCCACAAGGACAAGTGTAGCTGACTACATTTCAGGGAATTACATGGGGAGAGTAAGTGAGGAAGTGAAAGAAGGGAAGAGGGGACACGTAGCTGTGTGTTCATCTAGACCCACCTAAAGTTCCATTTTATCATTCAAAAAAAAAGGGTGTGGCTAAGAGATGGGCATAATTAATAAACTGTTTTAGTCTTTTGGCCATTTTAAATGAAGCAATTCATGTAATATTTAATATTCTTGTTATTGAAATTATATTACTGTATGTTTTTATATAGTTCTTACAATTGTAGTATGTTTCTAAATAGCTTGTGTAATATTGACTAAATTCAATTATTTTAAGTCCACCTTTTATAAACATGCTATTTGTTTTGTTTTATCTTGGTGTACCACTGATGTTGTTTGGCTCTGTGTTCCCACCCAAATCTCATCTTGTAACTCCCCTAATTCCCACATGTTGTGGGAAGAACTCAGTAGGAGATGACTGAATCATAGGGGTGGGTCTTTCCCGTGCTTTTCTTGTGATAGTCAATGGGCTTCACGACATCTGATGGCTTTAAACATGGGAGTTTGCCTGCACAAGCTCTCTTTTTGCTTGCCACCATCCACATAAGCTGTGACTTGCTCCTCTGTGCCTTCCACCATGATTGTGAGGCTTCCCCAGTGACGTGGAGCTGTGAGTTCTCCATTAAACCTCTTTCTTTTGTAAATTGCCCAGTCTTGGGTATGTCTTTATCATCAGCATGAAAATGGACTAATACAGTAAACTAGTACCAGTAGAGTGGGGCGTTGCTGAAAAGATACCAGAAAATGTGGATGTGACTTTGGAACTAAGTAACAGGCAAAGGTTGGAACAGTTTAGAGAGATGAGAAGAAGACAGGAAAATGTAGGAAAGTTTGGAACTCCTAGAGACTTGTTGAATAGCTTTGACCAAAATACTGATAATAGTATGGTCAATGAAATCCAGGCTGAAGTGGTCTCAGATGGAGATGAGGAATTTGTTGGGAACTGGAACAAAGGTGACACTTGTTATGTTGTAGCAAAGAGACTGGCAGCATTTTGCCCCTGCCCTAGAGATTTGTGGAACTTTGAACTTGAGAGAGATGATTTAGGGTATCTGGCAGAAGAAATTTCTAAGCAGCAAAGGATTCAAGAGGTGACTAGAGTGCTATTAAAGGCAATCAGTTTTATAAGGGAAGAAGAGCATAAAACTGGAAAATTTGAAGCCTGACAATGCGATGGAAAAGAAAATCCCATGTTTTTGAGGAGAAATTCAAGTTAGCTGCAGAAATTTGCATAAGTAATGAGGATCCAAATGTTAATCCCCAAGACAATGGGGAAAATATCTCCAAGGCATGTCAGAGGTCTTCATGGCAGCCCCTCCCATCACAGGCCTGGAGGCCTAGGAGGAAAAAGTGGTTTCATGGGTCTTGCTCAGGGTACCCGTGCTGTGTGCAGCCTAGGGACTTTGTGCCACTCTAGCTAAAATGGGCCAAGGTACAGCTCAGGCTGTTGCTTCAGCTGGTGGAAGCCCCAAGCCTTGGCAGCTTCCATGTGGTTTTGATCCTGCGTGTGTGGAGAAGTCAAGAATTGAGGTTTGGGAACTTCCACCTTGATTTCAGAAGATGTATGGAAATGCCTGGATGCCCAGGAAGTTTGCTGCAAGGGCAGGGCCCTCATGGAGAATCTCTGCTAGGGCAGTGAGGAAGGGAAATGTGGGGTTGGAGCCCCCACACAGAGTCCCTACTGGGGCACTGCCTAATGGAGCTGTGAGAAGAGGGCCACCATCCTCCAGACCCCAGAATCATAGATCCACTGACAGCTTGCACTGTGTGCCTGGAAAAGCCACAGACACTCAACACCAGCTTGTGAAAGTAGCCAGGAGGGAGGCTGTACCCTGCAAAGCCACAGGGGCAGAGCTCTCCAAGACTATGGGAACCTACGTCTTGCATCAGTGTGACATGGATGTGAGTCATGGAGTCAAGGGAGATCATTTTGGAGCTTTAAGATTTGACTACCATGCTAGATTTTGGACTCACATGGGACCCGTAGCCCCTTTATTTTGGCCAATTTCTCCCATTTGGAACAGCTGTATTTACCCAAAGCCTGTGCCCCCATTGTATCTAGGAGGTAAATAACTTCCTTTTGATTTTACAGGCTCATAGGTGGAAGGGACTTGCCTTGTCTCAGATGAGACTTTGGACTGTGGACTTTTCAGTTAATGCTGAATGAGTAGAGAGTTTGGGAGACTGTTTGGAAGGCATGATTGGTTTTGAAATGTGAAGATATGAGATTTGGGAAGGGCCAGGGGCAGAATGATATAGTTTGGTTCTGTGTTCCCACCCAAATCTTATTTTGTAACTCCCATAATTCCCATGTGTTATGGGAGGGACCTGGTGGGAGATGATTGAATCATGGAGGCAGGTCTTTCCAATGCTGTTCTTCTGATAATGAATGGGTCTCATGAGATCTAATGGCTTTAAAAACAGGAGTTTGCCCGCACAACCTCTCTTGCCTGCCACCATCCATGTAAGATATGACTTGCTCCTTGCCTTCCACCATGAGTGTGAGGCTTCCCAGCCATGTGGAACTGTGAGTTCTCCATTAAACCTCTTTCCTTTGTAAATTGCCCAGTCCTGGGCATGTCTTTTTCAGCAGCATGAAAATGGACTAATACAGCCACCCATTTGACTTTTGCTTAACTGGGAAACCTGGAAGGTTACAAACTGAAATTTTAGAAACAGTAGCTGAAACCTCGCAGAGGTGCTCCTAGGATCTCTTTCAGTTTCCTACTAGAAAAGTGGGAAATTCATACCAATCTGTTGCCCAACTTGTAGCTCTTCTAGTCCAGATGAAGAAAAGTTTCATTCGTCTGTGGATGAAGAAACTTGAGGAATAATTCTATGTACATCAAGACTTTTTTTAGATTAAATTAAGAATGGGGGCTGTGATTCTGTGGGTACGCAATCCTTGCTCCCATGCAGGACACTAATTTTTACCTACATTTGCACATCAGAGCTGCCTAGAGAGCCTTTGTGAAATGCATGTGCCCTGGACCTAATCCTGGATGCTTCTGTAGGCCTGGAGAGGGGCTGTGCCATGTGCATTTTTACAGGAGTTGGAGGTCATGCTAATGTATTTTCTGGATCAGTAACAACAAACCAGGGCTTTCTTCTCACAGTCATGCTGTAAGACCCACTAATATTTGAAGGATTCATTGTTGGACAAAATGTCCAGAGACCCCATTCTCTAGAAAAGTGACCTGCTTCCCTATGAGCTTTGGATGTAGATTGACTTAGCTTGGCCTGCCTGTCTTCATATTTTTACCTATGATTCAGATGTTAAAAAAAATTAAAGCCCTAAATTTCATGCCCATGTTTAAATAATATTTCAAAGGTAATTTTTATAACATAAAATATCTCCAACTTCTAATTCAAAATATTTTGAAAGATTATTGTTTAAGTAATGCATATTAACATACCCTGTATGCTTCTTTGAGAAATAATTTAGAGAGTATTTTCTAAAGGCAATAATAAAAAAAAACAATAGTCATAAATAAATAAATAATAAACACATAATAATCATAGGCATACAGCATCTTCATATCTGGTGTCTAACCCATTTGACTACAAGTACCTTGAAGCTCATAAATATTTTCATTAACATATGATGTATCAGCTGCGTATTTACAATGGCATAGAAATGAACTATTTTCAAATTAATATTTTATTCATACAAGGAACAGACCATAGCCTTTCTTTTATTTATTCCATAAACATGAGAAAAATGTTTTTCTTCTTGCTTATATAGATGCTATATTAGAATACATTCAAATATATATTATGTGTGTATGTGTGTATGTATGTATGTAAGATGCTATTGAAATGACTCCCATATCTGTGTTCACCTGAAAAACTCTTAATTTTGAAACCCAAGGGGCATATGTAGTCTTTACTTTATTGGACTTCTTCAATGTGTTTGACTTGGTCTACCACCCTGTTTGAAATTCCCATGGCTTCTGTGAGTCTCTCCACTCTTTTCCTTCTAATCTTTCATCATTGCTCCTCTCTGTCTTCTTCAAGGGCTGCTTTCTCCTATGAACGATTTATTATTTATCGTTCTGGGATTCCTTATCCCCTCATTCTAAATACAGGTTTTAGCTGAGCAAATCAATTCTGTCATTTCAACTCTTGCTAGTATGCTGCTATTTCTCCCAATTTTTGTCTCCAACAAAATGACTTCGTACCTGAGCCACATGGCCATTTCCTCTAGGTAGCTCTACTAGTATATCTTAAATCTCAAAGCCATACCTCAGCATTTTCTTCTTCAAGTTTATGGTTACTCTTATGCTGGCTCTCCTAGGTGATGACTTCAGAATGAGCCAATTTACCAAGCTGATATTTAGGAGTCATCTATGACTCCTCCTTAAGCCTCATCACCCATATCTGACTTTTTCCAATATAGCTTCCTAAATATTTCTTGAAAATTTCCCTCCTCTCCCTGTGTATTTCCACTGCCTTGTTTAGGACTCTCATCATCTCCCTTCTGAGCTACTACAAAGGCGTCTTATTTTTTTCTCCATTCCGACTCTTGCCTTTTCTTCAATCTATATTAAAGAAAAATCTTGGCATAGTAATTCAAACATACACTGAAAGTCCACCATCCCTGTATGGCAAAAATAGCACATATAGCATCAATGTCATGACTCCCTATTTTTGTATCTATGAAAAATATTACTAATTAATTAAAATATTCTATTTTGTTGTTTTAATATTTATTTAGAAAGATTCTGAGGAATTCTCAAAACAGAAGCCACCTAATCACATCATGTAAGATTTGGCAAATAAGAGTAAATGCATTTGCCATATTGATTAGGATAAACCCCATAGTGCAGCACTGTGTCATCCATGATCTTACCTTGGTCAGATTTTCCTGCTTTGTCTCCAGCCATTCCCTGCATCATATTCTGTGAAACACTTTGGTGATAGCAGTTTCTTGCTTACACCATGCTGTTTCTTCTTTCCGGGCTTTTACTTATATTTCTCCCTTTGTTTGGAGGCTTTCTCCTTACACTCCTACCTTTTTGCCAATTCCAATTCCAATTAATTTTTACCTGTGTTGAAAAGAGTCAGCCCAGTTCTCACCCTTTTCTTGAGTCCAGCCAAAGATTATGACTCTAGTCCATATTCCTGTAATAATCTATGCATATCTCTATCAATTCCTGTTATTGTTCTTAGTATATCTATACTTAGTCATTTTTCCACTTATGTGTTTGTTTAGCCTACTGATAGACACTGAGAAACACAATTTTATTAGTCTAGCAATTTTCAGACAACTTATATAGTAACTAGCACATCAGCAAGCACTGTATAGGATGAGTCAATTAACTTTGAAAGTATTGCTGCACATGTAAAATATCAGATTTATTTAGGAGAGGTATTTATTTGTCTTTTCCTAAAGCACAGTTCACAAACTTCTATCATGCACTCTTCAGGCAATCCAGTCTTCCCTTAATCCACATAATTAATTTACATTGCTAGGCTGCTGTGGGAATTTAAGTTTTAAACTCCTGTGTAAAGCATAGAAATACTAAATACATTTTCTGATGAAAATTATGTGTTTTAAAAAATAAGAATAGTTAAAGACTGTAGGGAAAACCAGCTTTTTTTGGGAAATTGTTCCCAAACACCTAAATTCTGTTTTCTTTTGTCATGAATTATTACTATACATTATATATTAAAGCCATGTATACTTTATATTTATTTTCCTTCCCAATGTTTAAAAAACACATATTCACTGTATATACTATTGATTCACCACAGAGATATGCTTTGGTTTTATATGGTTGAGAAATATCTAGTAAAAGTGTTTCAAAATTGTTTATACTGTAATTCATACTACTTTTCTGGTCTTCTTAGTCATAAACCAAAGACATGATTCGCAGATTTAAAAGTAGATATACTATCTCTATATGGGTCGAGCATGGTGGCTCATGCCTTTAATCTCAGCATTTTGAGAGGCAGAGTTGGTAGATCACTTGAACCCAGGAGTTCAAGACCAGCCTGGGCAACATGGTAAAAACCCATCTCTACAAAAGAATACAAAAAAAGTAGCCAGGCATGGTGCCATGTGCCTATAGTCCCAGCTACTTGGGAGGCTGAGGTGGGAGGATTGCTTGAACCCGTGAGGTTGAGGTTACAGTTAGCCGCAATTGCACCACTGCACTCCAGTCTGGGTGCTTGTGTGACAGAGCAAGACACCATTCCAAAAAAGAAAAGGCAGAAAAAAGCAAAACAACTCTATATGTCCTGGAGAAATTTGCTGTTAAAATTTATTCTTATATATCAATATATTTTAGAGTCCTTAGGTTCTAAAACTTTTTTCTCAGTTTTCTTGAATTTTACTCATTTGGTTTTTATAAACCTAAACAGAAATAATCATATGCTGATAAAAGGATTTCCATATTGTCCGAGTCTCAATCAAGGTGTGTATATGCGTATGTTGTGTATGTGTCAGTACACATTGTTTGAAAGAAATGTAAGAAGAAAGAAGCCAAAAGAAAAAGGGCTCAGTGTCAAAATATAAATGCTCTGTAATGTGATCCAATAATATGAAAATTTGAGCAGGAACTTATATGAGCAGGATCCCATATTTTTCATGAAATTTTTTGAGAATCATGAGACAGCAATTTGAAATATTTGTACTTGATTCCCTGAAACATCAGTAAATAGCACAAAGTAGTCTTCTCTTAGGTGCCTGAATATAATTTGGTGACTACTAGATTTAGAAGGTGTTGAAATAAATTTTTTTGCCTTAAAATACGAAATACTGTGTGAACTGGTCTACTCATAGAGATGAATGGAAAGCTCCCCAGAAGTATAATAAAAAATTATGCGGAAAAGTAGTCATGTGGTAAACAGAAATAGTACCTTGTTATCCTTGTTTCAGGTTAGCCAGACGCATGAATTTCATCTGCAGGAAAATGGAGAAAAAATATCTGGCCATGGGTTTGACTGATTCCTGTTCTTATTAAGTATGTATCTTCATGTGAGAGAGAAGAGACAGGAATCATTTCTTATATATTACAGCTTAATTCACTCATCCGCTAGTGTGTCCTGAGCACTTTACACATGCCAGGAATAATAAACACAGAATTGACCACTTTTGTAGAGCTTATACTCTAGTGGCAGAAGAGGCAGATTATTCAGTACCCACACAAACAAAAGTAAAATTTTTACTGTCACAATTGCTGAGAAGTGCACAGTAAACAGTGAATAATCAGGGTGGTGGGGAAGGCCTGTCTAAGGAGGAAGCACTTCGGTTGAAATCTGGAGGATGGGTGGACGTTAACCAGGCAACAAAAGGAAAGACAGCTGTGCAGTAACTTTATTACGGATACACGCTTTCTTAGAAAGGTAAAAGCTACATATACAAAGCACATATGCTGACTTCAGACCGTTGTTGGTATTTGCGTGGGATAGAGGGGAAAGGGAATGCATTGGGTGAAACTTTGGTTGTAGTAAGACATTTGTTCAGCTTGCAGCTTACATTCTGGAAAGTCAGCCAGATAAACATTTTATCATTTAGCAAATACGTAACATAGACAGCAATAAACGATACAAAAAATAGTAAAGCAGAATAAGAAAATGAAAGGTTAGGAGTGATGTCGTTTTAGATTGACTGTTAAAGGAAGTCCTTTCTGAGACGATACCTGAATGAAGTGAGATAGTAAATAGCGAGCTGGGTTCTTTTAGCTTTTTTTAAGAGATAGAGAAAAAGATAATGAAAGTGAGCATGGCAAAATGGTAATACCTATTCTAGATTTCATACTTACAGCCTATTTTTTTAATTATTTTTGACTCTTCTGAGCTTTTGCATTTTGAAGTATTTAAAAAGTAATTTTATAATGCATATGTTTGTGACCAGTTGGGGCCACATTCAGCCTATGTGAGCGATTGAGGAGTAGGCTAGGACTTTGTGTAGTTGTGTTTGGTTGAGTCTGCCTCAGCCGCCTATTAGGATGGATAATATTGCTATAGACAGAGGGAAGCTGGTGTCTGTTAGGTCCTGAAAGAATCCAGTTCGGCATTGACAGGTAAGAGTTACATGTGAGAGGAAACTAAAGAATTGGGTAGGCAGTAAGCCAGCAGGTCCTTGTAGATTGTTAAGAAGTTCAGTCTCTTTTCTAGGAGCAATGGGAAGATGTTGAATGGTTTTTTTTGCAGGGGTAAAAGTGATATGATTGGTTTTGCATTGAAGAATTTAACATTTTCCATTCATTCAAGAAATTTTAAGCTTGCAGCTACCATTTGTCAGGTTCTGTTCCAAATATGTGGAGATATATTTGTAAAAAACCAGATAGGCCTTTACACTCAGAAAACTTGAAGTGCAAAGGTAGGTGAAGTTTTTGCTGTCATCTATGGATGAACTTACTAGCTAAATACTTTGAGATCTCCTTATAAGCTGCTTTGCCCCTTCAACAACCCATATAATTATCACCTTTGACAAAGATTGGGCAACCATCTTCATTCTAATGACTGAGAATTTTGATAACTCACTAGTTCGTTCATCGTGAGAAAAATCTTTTTGTGTGTGTGTAAAGTGGTTTCTTATATTGTTTTGTCTGTTTCCTATTGTATCTGCAATGTTTATGTGATTCTTTTCCAAGCTTAAGGATTCTAATATTTTAAGGTCAAGAAGGCCTGGGCCAAGGACAGAAGAGCCACATGAGGTGCATGCTCATTACTAAAGCCGAGCCAAAAAACACAGTCCTTCAGAGTGTCATTCGAGAACTGGAATTTTCAGCACTTGCCAAAAAGAGCATTTAAAATTCAAGTATTAGTGATAGGTATCCTTTTAATATTTTGGAGGTAGTCTGTGTCTTCTGTACAAGAAACGTGTTCTAAGTGATTAGTTATTATTGGGGACTTGGAAGAAGTGATAAAGATCCATTCTCAGTGAGGAAACATGAGCATAGTTAATGCCATCCAGTTTAAAAGATTGGCTTAGTAATTTCCTTTGAGCAGTTCCCTCCGATATTTCCCATTCATTTGACTTCATTCTCCTGGAGTTTTGTCATTTTCCACAAAACTTAATTGATCTATCTTTAGAGACAAATGAGGTCCATTCTTTGCCGTGGAGACAATGTGGGTGGTAGTGAAATTTGATTATTGACTCTTTCTCTTTAGTTACATAGAAAATGGGACTACCAGGTTACTCTAGTATCTCAGTGGTTTATTGGACTTAAGTTGGTAGCAACTAAAATTTTATGTAAGTACTTCAAATTGCTCCCTATATTTATTGTAAAACAAAAGCAGTTATCTTAATATACGGCTCTTCTAACATTCAGTTTATCATATAATGAAAAAAGATGTTAGTGCTCAGACCGTAGTATCTATCAATGAATTCTGAAGAAGAAGAAAAAAGCCAGTAAGTATTTATGCTTTTCTTAATTACCAATTTGATAACTGCAGGCAGATAAATCTTCATTTTTATAGCCAAGTAATTAAATGTTTTTACAACAAATCTGGCGTGCCAAATAAAGACAAAATTGTTTTTAAAATTTAAAAGAAATGTTTAGTTTTCAAGGGATAATATATAAATTTAGAAGTCAATTTAGAGCTTAATATTTCTTTGAGTTTATCTTTCATTTTACATTACTAAATTTCTTTTTAGTTATAAATATTAGTATTCATATTTTAAAATTATATATTTATACAATAATATAGATGTTTGCTTTTAAGATAACCATGGGTGATAGAAACAACAAATCATATATATCTTTGCAAATGCCAGAACATTAGCAGAATTGTACCAAGTTGAATTATATCAAGTCTAGCACTGGTAGAATTACATTGAGGACAACTTTATGTGTTCCCAAATTAGAGTTGATTAAGTTGGTTTGTTTGATTTTTTTGTGTAAAGTGGTTTCTTATATTGTAAAGGAAGAGTTAAATGAGCTTATGAGAGATAAAGAGTGAAAATGCTAATTTTAGAAAATGCAAGAACTTGATTTTCAATTCTTTTATTTGTTATTACAAAGGTTCAACCCCAAGGGAAAAACAGGATTGAGTGTCTCATTCGGAG
Organism: Pan troglodytes; assembly: GCF_028858775.2. Taxonomy (NCBI): domain Eukaryota; kingdom Metazoa; phylum Chordata; class Mammalia; order Primates; family Hominidae; genus Pan; species Pan troglodytes. Next base: position 17,530,301 of record NC_072420.2, read on the forward strand.
AGGCTTTCCCTCACTTTTCTATTTGAAAATGGCGGAGCTGGGGAACTGGGCTTGAGAGTGACAGGGACCCAGGTCAAAACTCTGCTGTTCTCCTTTACAATCTTTGTCATGTTAGGAAGTTACTTAATTCTCTTAAGTATCTGTTTCCTTATCTATAAAATGGAAATAATACTTACAAGTTTTAACTAGTATATGTAAGTGTCGTTAAGTGTCCAAAACTCAGTGAAGCTTATTATGCTATGAAACTATTCCAGTCCTTTCTCTAATCACTCTGTTTATTTTACTTTTTAAATTTTTTATTCTTAATTTTATGACTATATAGTAGCTATACATATTTATGGGGTACATAAGATACTTTGATATAGGAATATAATGCATAATAATCACATTAAGGTAAATGAGGTATCTATCACCTCAAGAATTTATCATTTGTTTGTGTTACAAACATTCCAATTATATTATTTTAGTTATTTTTAAAGGTACAATAAATCTGTGTTAACTATAATCACACAATTATGCTATCAACTACTAGATCTTATTCATTCTAACTATATTTTTGTACCCATGAACCAGCCCCATATTCCCCATCACTGTGGGTTTGTTTTTAGATATTTACCTATAGTATTTGATCAGATATTTAATTTAATATTTTAAATAGAGATGGGATCTCACTATGCTGCCCAAACTCATCTCAAACTCCTGGGCTCAAGCAATCTTCCCACTGTGGCCTTCCAAAGTGCTGAGATTACAGGTGTGAGCCACTGTGCTCCCCCATCAGATGTTTTGCAATCAAGCATGTGTTAAAAATTTTGCAAAGTGTCTGTTGTTATCCATTTCACAGAAAGATCAGATGGTGACATAAAGGAGAATCTCAGGTCCAAATGTCCAAAATAGCAGAAGCAAGGTGATAATTGATAGCCTTTAGGAAGCATTATGACCTCTTATTTTGTTCTTTTCCTTCGTAATCTTCCTAGTTCTTCTAAAAATGTGATCCCAAACCCTCACTTCCATATTTGCCTGTATTATTTCTTTTCATAGCACTTCACCACCATTGATGGTACATATTTATTTATCAATTTATTACTTTTGGTAGTATATAACGTCTGTAAAGCAAGAGTTTGTTATTTTGTATGTAGTCTTCTCTTAATAAAAATTATTAATTATTTTGTATTTTCCATGATATAATTTGGGATAATTTTTAGAAATGAGATATCCTACATTCCATTAATTGCGGTCAAAAGAAAATGCATTTAAAGAGGATATGTGCATGTGTGTTTTTCAACAAGTAAGGTTAAACTTACTTTGTAACGTATAAAATAAACATAGCTAAAAACTATACTAAAAGTGTGATTTTAAAACTGTGATTTAAAACTACAGCACATTTTACTTAAATGGAGATTTTTATTCTAGAAAGGTATTGAACATGACAATCAGACAATCTGTCCTTGGGACACTGTCACTGCTATTCTCAGATCAGCTGACGAGACCTCAGCTGGGCCTCTGCAAGTTGCTTAAGAACACTTCTAGAACCATCCTAATGGGCATGTTCCAACTGTCACTTGGAAAAAAATGATCACTTGAGATCAATCTGTACAGCAGGTCTTTTGGCAGAAAACCAGTCATATCATTCTCTCCAAAAGAGGCTTTGTGGGGAAAAGGCCTTATCGCATTCCTTGGACATGAAGTTACTGTTGGAACCATGCTCGTCTCAAACCATTCTATCACCATGCCAAAAAGCTGCAGCTTCTGAAAGGTCAGAAATGGCCTTATAATGACTTAGACCATCTTATGATCGTTAGGAAGTGAAGATAGTTATAATACTATAAAAGCTTTGGGTCTTTTACCCTTTCATGAGCAGAAACTGTGTGTTATTAACTAAACCACAACTTCCTGATATAAATATCAGAGAGACCAAAGCTAGGAGACTCATATTAACTCTAATCCTATCCTGGACTTGGATTCAAAGTGTAGAAGTGGGTTATTCAAATTGTAGAATATTAAAGAGAAAATGGAGTGCACAAAAGGCTAAGAGGAAAAAATATATATTTCTTATGAACAAAAATTCACAATTGTTGCATATGCATTGTTAATAATTAATGTGGGGAAATTTATATTTTTAATTAAGCTTTATTTTTTAACCTGGTGTTTATTCTTCTGCATTAATTAAATAGAAGAATATATGTTTTGAATTTTAAAATATACTGCTAGTAGGCATTACTTGATTTGAATCATGAAGAGGAGCTGGGAGGTGAATCTCAAAACTGAAAAATTGGAGCATTTCAATAATCCTCATTTTTAAAGTGGCAATGCCAAGCTTTGCGGAAAATCAAAAGAAAGCATGTGCTGTGATAATAAAATTAGACTTTACTCATAAATATTATAGTGCACATCTTAATTCCTTTATGCATCTGTAAAATAAGTGGACTTATCTAGACAATCAAAAAGTTTTTAACTCAGTTAACCTACGAATGATACTATATTTAAAAATACTGTTTTAATAAACATGTTAAGTATAATTTCCTATGTATTCATTATAAAGAGTATGTTGGTTTTGTGTCAAAGGTGCATAGTATAGACATTGTAATATTGTTTATTTGCTCCTATGCACTTTTGTAAAAATGCTAAGGTCTATTTTGTCCCTATTCTTCAACTGTGAGCAACTTGCTTTCCTTGTAGAATATCAACTTCTTATGACCGCTTATCCTGATGAAAAAGCTAAAGCTTTTTGTAATGATAGAATACAGTTGCGTGATATTTTAAATTCTTTTGATTGTTCAAACGTTGACTTTCTAAACTAGGAGATTGTTAATTTTTTAAATAGGACATTGTTTTGAAGATACTTTTGGTTGCATCTTCATAAACAATTCTCTCTTCAGTGAAAGAGAAAGGGAGCAGAGAACAAGAAGAGAGTTTCTAAGTAATTTATATAACAAACTAGTAACTTGATTTATCTCTTTGTCCTTCAACTGTCTGCAAAATCTTGCCTTCCACATTCTGGTAATCTTGTCTTAAATTGGTAGTCACTTACACCATGTATGTCACTTTGAAACTTGCAGGTGTGTTTATTTACCATCATCTTTATTTTGGAGATAGTGAAAAAGCCAAAAATCTCACCTCCAATTAAGAAAAATATTCTTCTAATGCATTCTAATGCATTATGTGTTGTGTGTTCTCAAGTACTCTTTTTTTTTTTTTTTTTTTTTTTTTAATTTTTAAGACAGAGTCTCGCTCTGTCGCCCAGGCTGGAGTGCAGTGGCGCGATCTTGGCTCACTGCAAGCTCCGCCTCCCGGGTTCACGCCATTCTCCTGCCTCAGCCTCCCGAGTAGCTGGGACTACAGGCGCCCGCCACCACGCCCTTCTCAAGTATTCTTAGCTTGAGATGATGGATCAGAAGAATAGATTTCAGTGTTTAAGCACATTTGCTTGTGCAAAGCATAATTGTGTCCACCTACAGTAGTGTGTGTATGTGCATAAATTTATATATCTATAAAATAAGAATGCTGAACTATACTCACATGACTGTTCATAGAAAAATGTAGACACACTTTGTACTTTACCAATTACTGCTATTTCAAAAAACACATTTCTTTATAATTCATTCTGTGACTTTATTCCTCTTAAATATGGTTGGGTCAAGTTACTTAAACTTTGGCACAAAAAATGTTTGTCTCAGCATTCTTTTTTAATGATTTAGGCAGAATTGAAAAACTGGAGTCATAAGTTCCAGTGAATACACCTCATTATTAAATAATGCTGTTTCTTGTTACAGCTACTAGCTGCTCTAGCTGGGTACCCTGGCTCGAACTCTCAAATCATTTAAAGCCTACATTTTAAAAACAGTTTTAAATCTAATCTCTTTTTTATATCTGATATGACTTTTAAGCTTACTACATTCATCCTCTGACATTCTGCAAGGGAAACATGAATTAATCATTGAGTTTGTCCAACAAGGAAAGATGCATCTTACTGATACTGTGAGCTTCCAGTGTGGTACACACAAGCTGTTTCTGAGATTATAGCACAAGCAAACATTCCCACAGCTATTGTGTTGCTGTTTGCTCAGTTCCCAGTCTCTTAGAATTCCAGGTTGTGATAGTACAGCAGTGGAATCTATGCTTATGTAGTGTTGATTCTGTTATTGTACTCACTGCAAACCTAGAGGTTACTATCTGTTAATAGCAAAACAAACTTGGCCAAGGGTTATTATGATGTATCTTCTGAAAGCATTTACCAGAAACAGTTTGTTAATTGTTACAAAAATTGTATTTTATTTCATAGTCACAAATGTTTATATATTTTTAAAAATATGAAATGTAGCCAGAGAGAAAATAATAATTCCGTTATTGCTTATAATTTGACAGATCAATTTAGAATGAGGAAGCATATTTTAAAGAGCAAATGGTACATTTTCTTTGTCTGAAGTCTGCCTAGAAAACAGATTTTATGTGACGGACTACTGGGTGGCTTCTTTCATATCCAGCTAGTAGTGTTATTGACTGATTTTGCCAGCTCTGCAGCTCATGTGCTTTTTAACTTAATTTTTGTTCCCGCTTTCTCTCATTGATTTGTAAGCAGCTTAAGATCAGAATGCTGTCATCTAATTCATTGGTATCTCCCTCCATCAAGGAATGGAGTTTTATTTTATGTTAAAATTTTTTTCTGGGTACAGAGTAGGTGTGTATATTTATGTGGTACATGAGATGTTTTGATATAAGCATGCAATGGGAAATAAGCACATCATCAGGAATGGAGTATCTATCACCTTCATTGAGCTGCAAACAATCCAATTACCCTCATTTTAAAATGTTATTCTTCAATATAGTCACCATGTTGTGTTATCAAATAGTAGCTCTTATTCATTCTTTCTATTTTTTAAAAAATGTTTTTACCCATTCACCATCCCCGCCTCTACCCACAATCCCCCACTACCACTTCCCAGCTTCTGGTACCTATCCTTTCTACTCTCTCTGTCCATGACTTCAGTCTTTTTGATTTTTAGATCCCCAAAACAACTGAGAACATGGGTGTTTGTCTTTCTGTGCCTGGATTATTTCACTTAACTATCTCCAGTACCATCCATGTTGTTGCAAATGACAGGATATCATTCTTTTTTATAGCTGAATAATACTCCATTGTGTATATGTATATGTACCACATTATCTTTATCCATTCATCTGTTGATAGACACTTATGTCGTTTTCAACTCTTAGCTATTGTAAATAGTGCTGCAACAAACATAGGTGTGCAGATAGCTCTTCAATATTCTCATTTCCTTTCTTTTAGGTATATAACCAGCAGTGAAATTGCTGGATCATGTAGTAGCTCAATTTTTGTTTTTTGAGGAAACTCCAAACTCTTCTCCATAGTGGTTGTACAAATTTACATTCCACCCAACAGTGTACAAGGATTCTCTTTCGTCCACATCCTCGCAAGCATTTGTTACTGCCTGTATTTTGGACATAAGCCATTTTAACTGAGGTGAGATGATATCTCATTATAGTTTTGATTTGCATTTCTCTGATGATGAGTAATGTTGAGCACCTTTTCGTATGCTGCTTTGCCATTTGTATGTCTTCTTTTGAGAAATGTCTCTTCAAAACTTGCCCATCTTTTGACTGGATTATTATGTTTTTTCCTAGAGTTGTGTGAGTTCCTTATATATTCCAGTTATTAATTCCTTATCACATGGGTAGTTTGAAAATATTTTCTCCCATTCTCTGTGGATTGTCTCTTCACTTTGTTGATTGTATCCTTTACTGGGCAGAATCTTTTAAACTTGGTGTGATCCCATTTGTCCATGTTTGCTTTGGTTGCCTGTGCTTGTGGAGTATTGCTCAAGAAGTCTTTGCCTAGACCCATGTTGTAGAGCTTTCCCCCATGTTTTCTTGTAGTAGTTTCACAGTTTGAGGTCTTAGACTTAAGTCTTCAATCCATTTTGATTTGATTTGAGAGAGACAGGGGTCTAGTTTTGTTTTTGCATATGGATATCCAGTTCTCACAGCACTATTTATTGAAGAGACTGCCTTTTTCCCAGTGTATGTTCTTGGCACCTTTGTAAAAAAAAAAAAAAAAAAAAAAAAAATGAGTTCACTGTAGGTGCGTGGATTTGTGCCTGAGTTTTCTATTCTGTTCCACTGTTCTATGTGTCTGTTTTTATGCCAGTACCATGCTGCTTTTGTTACCATAGCTCTGTAGTATAATTTGAGGTCAGGTAATGTGATTCCTCCAGTTTTATTCTTTTTGCTTAGGATAGCTTTGGCTATTCTCGGTCTTTTGTGGTTCCATATTAATATGAGGATTGATTTTTTTCTATTTCTTTGAAGAATGTCATGGGAATTTTGATAGGGATTACACTGAATCTATAGATTTCTTTGGGTAGAATGGACATTTTAACAATACTGATTTTCCAATCCATGAACATGGATTTGTTTTTTCATTTTTTTTTTGATGTACTCTTCAACTTCTTTCATCAATTTATAGTTTTCATTATAGAGATCTTTTACTTGTTTGGTTAAGTTAGTTCCTGCATATTTAATTTTATATATGATTATCATAAATGGGATTTTTAAAATATTTCCTTTTCAGATTGTTCACTTTTGGTATATAGAAATGCTACTGGTTTTTATATGGTGATTTTGTATCCTGCAACTTTACTGAATTTATCAGTTCTAATAGTTTTGGGGGGAGTCTTTAGATTTTTCCAGATATAAGATCTTATCATCTGCAAACAAGGATAATTTTACTTATCCTCCTTTTCAATTTGGATGAGCTTTATATCTTTCTCTTGTTTGATTGCTGTAGCGAGGATTTACAGTGCAATGTTGAATAACAGTGATGGCAATGGTCATTCTTATATATTCCCAATCTTAGAGGAAAAATTTTCAGTATTTCCTCATTCACTATGATACTAGTTATGGGTCTGTCATATGTGGCTTTTGTTATGTTGAGGTATATTTCTTCTATGCCCAGTTTTTTTAGGGTTTTTATTATGAAGGGATGCTGAATTTTATCAAATGCTTTTTCAGCATCAATTGAAATAATCACATGGTTTTTATCCTTCATACTCTTGATAGGATGTATCACATTGATTGGTTTGCATATGTTGAACCATCCTTGCATCCCAGGGATTAATGAGTGATTTTTGTAATATATTGTTATAATGATTGATTTTTGTAATGTGTTGTTGAATTCTGTTTGCTAGTATTTTATTGAGAATTTTTTCATCAATATTCATCAGCAATATTGGCTTGTAGTTTTCTATTTTTGATGTGTCTTTGTCTGGTTTTCATATCAGGATAATACCACCCTCATACAATGTGTTTGGAAGTATTTTCTCTGCTTTTATTTTTTAAAATAGTTTGAGTAAGATTGGTATAAGTTCTTTTTTTTAATTTCAATAGGTTTTTGGGGAACAGATAGTGTTTGGTTACATTATTAAGTTCTTTAATGGTGATTTTTTGATGCATCCATCACCCAAGCAGTGTACCATGTACCCAATGTGTAGTCTTTTATCCTTCATCCTTCTCCTACCATTTTCCCCAAGTTGCCAAAGTCCATTGTATCATTCTTATGCCTTTGCATCCTTATAGCTTTGCATCCCACTTATGAGTGAGAACATACAATGTTTGGATTTCCATTCCTGAAATATTTCGCTTAGAATAATGGTCTCCAATTCCCTGTGAATGCCATTATTTCATTCCTTTTTAATGGCTGAGTAGTATTCAATGGTATATATATATATATATATATATATATATATATATATATATATATAGTAGTATATATATATATACACCACAATTTTTTAATCCACTGGTCGATTGATGGGCATTTGTGCTGGTTCCAATTTTTGCAACTGCAATTTGTGCTACGATAAACTTGTGTGTGCAAATATCTTTTTCCTGTAATCACTACTTTTCTGCTGAGTAGATACCCAATATGGGATTGCTGAATCAAATGGTAGTTCTACTTTAGTTCTTTAAGGAATCTCCACACTGTTTTCCATAGTGGTTGTACTAGTTTTCATTTTCATCAGCAGTGTAAAAGTGCTCCCTTTCCACCACATTCATGCCAACATCTATTTTTTTTTTATTTTTTGATTCTGTGAAGAATGATGGTGTTATTTTGATGGAAATTGCGTTAAATTTGTAGGCTGCTTTTGATTCTGGCCATTCTTGCAGGAGTGAGATGGTATTGCATTGTGATTTGGATTTGCATTTCCCTGATCATTAGTGACGTTGAGCATTTTTTCATATGTTTGTTGGCCATTTGTATATCTTCTTTTGAGAATTGTCTATTTATGTCCTTAGTTCACTTTTTAATGAGATTGTTTGTTTTCTTCTTGCTGATTTGTTTGAGTTCCTTGTAGATTCTGGTTATTAGTCCTGTGTTGGATGTATAGCTTGCAAAGATGTTCTCGCACTCTGTGGTTTGTCTGTTTACTCTGCTGGATGTTTCTTTGCTATGCAGAAGCATTTTAGTTTAATTAAGTTCCATCTATTTTTCTTTGTTTTTGCTGCATTTGCTTTTGGGTTCTTGGTGATGAAGTGTTTGCTTAAACCAATGTCTAGAAGGGTTTTTCCAATGTTAACTTATAGAATCTTTATGGTTTCAGTTCTTAGATTTAAGTCCTTGATCTATCTTGTGTTTATTGTTGTACGAAGTGAGAAATGAGGATTCAGTTTCATTCTTCTACAAGTGGCTTGCTAATAATTATCACAGCATCATTTCTCGAATAGAGTGTCTTTTCCATACTTTGTGTTTTTGTTTGCTTTGTGAAAAATCAGTTGGCTACAAGTATTTGGCTTTATTTCTGGGTTCTCTTTTCTGTTACATTGGTCTATGTGCCTATTTTTATACCAGTAGCATGCTGTTTTGGTGACTATGGCCTTATAGTATAGTTTGAAGTCAGGTAATGTGCTATGCCTTCAGATTTGTTATTTTTGCTTAGTCTTGCTTTGGCTATGTGGGCTCTATTTTGGTTCCATATGAATTTTAAGATTTTTTTTTATAGTTCTGTGAAGAATGATGGTGTTATTTTGATGGGAATTGCATTGAATTTGTAGAGCTTTTGGCAGTGTTGCCATTTTCACAATATTGATTCTACCAATGCATGAGCATGGGATGTGTTTCCCTTTATTTGTGTTGTCTGTGAATTCATCCAGCAGTGTTTTGTAGTTTTCCTTGTAGAGGTCTTTCACCTCTTTGGTTAGATATACTACTAAGTATTTTATTTTATTTTATTTTATTTTATTTTATTTTATATTTTATTTTATTTTATTTGCAGCTATGGTAAAAGGCGTTATTTCTTATTTATTTATTTATTTATTTATTTATTTATTTTATTTTATTTTATTTTATTTTATTTTTTGAGACAGAGTCTCACTCTGTCACCCAGGCTGGAGTGCAGTGGTGCGATCTCGGCTCACTGCAAGCTCCGCCTCCCAGGTTCACGCTATTCTCTTGCCTCAGCGTCCCGAGTAGCTGCAACTACAGGTGCCCACCACCATGCCTGGCTAATTTTTTGTATTTTTAGTAGAGATGGGGTTTCACCATGTTAGCCAGGATGGTCTTATCTCCTGACCTCATGATCCACCCACCTCGGCCTCCCAAGGTGCTGGGATTACAGGCGTGAGCCACTGTGCCTGGCCAGGGGTTGAGTTATTGATTTGATTCTCAGCTTGGTCGATTTTGGTGTATAGAAGAGCTACTGATTTGTGTACATTAATTTTGTATCTGGAGACTTTGCTGAATTCTTTCATCAGTTCTAGGAGCTTTCTGGGGGAGTCTTTAGGGTTTTATAGGTAAACAATTATATGATCAGCAAACAGTGACAGTTTGACTTCCTCTTTACTGATTTGGATGCCCTTTATTTCTTTCTCTTGTCTGATTGCTCTGGCTAGGACTTTCAGTACGATGTTGAAGAGGAGTGGTGAGAGTGGGCATCTTGGTCTTGTTTCAATTCTCAGAGGGAATTCTTCCAACTTTCCCCCATGCAGTATTATGTTGGCTGTGGGTTTGTTACACATGGCTTTTATTACATTATATGCCAATTTTGCTGAGAGTCTTAATCATAAAGGATGTTGGGTTTTGTCAAGTGCTTTTTCTGCATCTATTGAGATGATCATGTGATTTTTGTTTTAAATTCTGTTTATGTGGTGTATCACATTTACTGATTTGTGTATGTTAAATCATTCCTGCATTCCTGATTTGAAACTCACTTAACTGTGGTGGATTATCTTTTTGAAATGTTGTTGGATTTGGTTAGCTAGTATTGTGTTAATGATTTTAACATCTATGTTCATCAGGGACATTGTTCTGTAGTTTTCTTTTTTGGTTATGTCCTTTCCTGGTTTTCGTATTTGGGTGATATAGGCTTCATATGAATAGAATAATTTAGAGAGGATTCCCTCTTTCTGTATCTTGTGGAATAGTGTCAATAGATAGTACCAGTTCTTCTTTGAAAGTCTGATGTAATTCAGCTGTGAATCCAACAGGTCCTAGACTTTTCTTTCGTTGTTGGCAATTTTTTTTTTTAGCACCATTTCAATCTTGCTGCTTGTTATTGGTCTGTTCAGAGTTTCTATTTCTTCCTGATTTAATCTTGGAGGGTTGTATATTTCCAGGAATGTATCCATCTCCTTTAGGTTTTCTAGTTTATGCATTTAAAGGTGTTCATGGTAGCCTTGCATGATCTTTTGTATTTCTGTGGTATTGGTTGTAATATCTCCTGTTTCATTTCTAATTGAGCTTATTTTGGATCTTCCCTCTTCTTTTCTTGGTTAATCTCACTAATGGTCTATCAATTTTATTTATATTTTTAAATAACCAGCTTTTTGTTTCATTTATTTTTTGTAATTTTTTTTGTTTCAGTTGTATTTAGTTCTGCTCTGATTTTTGCTATTTCTTTTCTTCTGCTGGGTTTGGTTTTGGTTTGTTCTTGTTTCGCTAGTTTTTCAAGGTATAACCTTAGATTGTCTATTTGTGTTCTTTCAGACTTATTGATGTAGGTATTTAAGGCTGTGAACTTTCCTCTTAGCACTGCCTTTGCCGTATCTCAGAGGTTTTGATATGTTGTGTCACTATTATTCAATTCAAAGAATTTTTATATTTAAATTTCCATCTTGATTTTATTGTTGACCCAGTGATCATTCAGGAGCAGGCTATTTAATCTCCATGTATTTCCATGGTTTTAAGGTTTCCTTCTGGAGTTGATTTCCAATTTTATTCCACTGTGGTCTGAGAGCACCTGATATAATTTCAGTTTTCTTAAATGTATTGAGACTTGTTTTGTCTCAATTATTATATGGTCTATCTTGGCGAATGTTCCATGCAATGATAAATAGAGTGTACATTCTGCAGTTGTTGGGTAGAATGTTCTGTAAATTTCTGTTAAATCCATTTGTTGTAGAGTATAGTTCAAATCCATTGTGTCTTTTTTGACTTTCTGTCTTGATGGCCTGTCTAGTACTGTCAGTGGAGTATTGAAGTCCCTCACTATTATTGTGTTGCTGCCTATCTCATTTCTTAGGTCTAGTAGTAGTTTTATAAATTTGAGAGCCCCAGTGTTAGGTGCGTGTATATGTATATGCTAGGTGCATGTGTGTGTGTGTGTGTATATGTTATATATATGTTATATGTATGTTATATGTTATATATGTTTTTCATATATGTTATATATATGTTAGGTGCATATATGTATATATATGTGTATATATACAGAATTGTGATATTTTCCTGTTGCACTAGTCCTCTTATCATTATATAATGTCCCTCTTTGTCTTTTTAATTGCTGTTGCTTTAAGTTTGTTTTGTCTGATATAAGTTTTATCAATTTGGGAGCCCCAATGTTAGGTGCGTGCATATATATATATATGTTAGGTGCATATATATATATATATATGTTATATATATATATTTATATATATGTTTTATATATATTTATATATATGTTTTATATATGTATGTTAGGTGTGTATATGTATACGTATATATATTTATACATATACGTATATATATACGTATATATATGCGTATATATACACATATATATAGGATTGTGATATTTTCCTGTTACACTAGTCCTCTTATCATTATATAATGTCCTTCTTTGTCTTTTTAATTGCTATTGCTTTAAAGTTTGTTTTGTCTGATATAAGAATAGCTATTCCTGCTTGTTTTTGGTGTCCACTTGCATAGAATAACTTTTTCCACCCCTCTACCTAAAGTTTATGTGAGTCCTTATGCATTAGGTGAGTCTCTTGAAGACAGCACATACTTAGTTGGTGAATTCTTATCCATTCTGTGATTTTGTGTCTTTTAAGTGGAGCATTTATGTCATTTACACTCAATGTTAGTATTGAGATGTGAGGTACTTTTCTTTCCATCATGCTAATTCTTGCCTGAATCCTTTGTTTGTTTTTTCAACTGTGTTTTTGTTTCATAGGTCCTGTGAGATTTAAGTTTTAAGGAGGTTGTATTTTGGTGTATTTCAAGGATTCGTTTCAAGATTTAGAGCTCCTTTTAACAGTTCTTGTAGTGCTGGCTGGCTTGGTACTGGCAAATTCTCTCAGCAATTGTTTGAAAAAGACTATTTTTTCTTCCTTTATGAAGCTTAGTTTCGCTAGATACAAAATTCTTGGCTGATAATTGTTTTGTTTTAGGAGGCTGAAGATGGGGCTCCAATCCCTTCTAGCTTGTAGGGTTTCTTCTCAGAAACCCTCTTAGATATTCGTCTTAAAGCCTTGCCCTTGTGAGGGTATTTTCCAGATTCTGTATGCATGCTTTATTGTTTTCTATTCTTTTATCTTTTGTCTCCTCTGACTGTATTTTTAAGTAGCCTGTTCTTCACACTCACTAATTTGTTCTTCTTCTTGATCTATTCTGCTATTAATGGACTCATGCATTCTTCATTATGCCAATTGCATTTTTCAGCTCAAGAATTTATGCTTCTTTTTGGTTATTTTGATCTCTTTGTTAAATTTTTCTGATATAATTTTGAATTGCTTCTCTGTGTTATCGTGAATTTCTTTGAGTTTACTCAACACAGCTATTTTGAATTCTCTGTCTGAAAGGTCACATATGTCTGTTTCTCCAGGATTGGTCCCTGGTGCCTTATTTAGTTCACCTGGTGACATCGTGTTTTCCCGGATGGTACTGAAGCTAGTAGATGTTCTTCAGTGTCTGGGCATTGAAGAGTCAGGTATTTATTGTAGTCTTCACTGTCTAGGCTTATTTGTAGCTGTCCAGAATTCTTGGGGAGGCTTACCAGATATTTGAAAGAACTTGGGTGTTATGACCTAAGGCGTTTCTGCTATAGGGAGCATCCCAAGCCCAGTAACTCTGTGGTGCTTGCAGACTCATAGAGGTACCAACTTGATGGTCTTGGACAAGATCCGGGAGAATTTTCTGGATTACCAGGCAAAAACTCTTGTTCTCTTTCCTTGCTTTCTCCCAAACATACAGTCTCTCTCTCTCTGTTCTGAGCCACCTAAAACTGGGAATGGAGTGACACAAGCACCCCTGTGGCCACCACCACTGTGACTGCACTGAGTCAGATGTGAAGACAGCACACTGCTAGGTCTTGCACGGGCCTGCTGTAACCACTCCCTGGCTACTGCCTATGTTCACTCAAGGCCCCACAATCAGCGGGTGGCAAAGACAGCCAAGAATGGTCAAGGAAAGGAGTTTTAAATGAGGTGGATACAGTAAATGTTGATGACATAGATTATTCAGGCAGAAATATGATGTTTCATCAAGCGGATGGAACTTATCAAGAAGAAAATACATAATTCTACTTCCTTTACTTCTTTCCAATCTTGGAAATTATGAAGGGTTAAAAAACTTAGTGTTGTGAAATGGGTATGAGGAAGAGAGATGGAAATTTTACCCTTAGTTCTGCCGTGAACTAGTGATGTGATGTTGCTTTGCTTCTCTGTAAAGTGAGGAAGTTGAGCCAGTTGATTTTTAAATTACCTTCTAGTTATAAGACTAATGCTGTTTTAATGAAGGGCATCATAATTTTTAATAATAATTCTCTATACCAGATAATAGTCTGTTACATTTCTAGAATGTAAAACTTGGGCCACTTAAGCTGAAACCTTATGATCATGTCCACATAATGGATTTCAATCTCAGCACCTATTTTTTTAATAATTTAAAAAGATGTTATTAAATCTAAAAGTCTTAGTTTTGTCATTTTGTTATTTTTTAGCTGTTATTTTGTTTTATTGTAGCAATATGGAGTGATTTTTCTTTTTTCTTTTTACCTTTACCAACTGTCAATTTAAACATTACTAAATTGACTAATCGTTTTGAATAACAATGAGTCTTTTTTTTTTTTTTTTTAAATTTTGAGATGGAGTCTTGCTCTGTCACCCATGCTGGAGTGCAGTGGCATGATCTCAACTCACTGCCACCTCTGCCTCCTGGGCTCAAGTGATCCTCCCACTTCAGTCTCCTGAGTAGCTGAGGTGCCACCACCATGCCTGGCTAATTTTTGTATTTTTGATAGAGATGGGGTTTCACCATGTTGCCCAGGCTGGCCTTGAGCTCCGGAGCTCAAGCAATCAACCTGCCTCAGCCTCTCAACATGCTGGGATTACAAGCATGAGCCACCATGCCCCACCAAGAGTTTTAATCATTACATTCATGCTCTACAGAGCACAAACATACTCATGCTTTTATTCTAATGCTCATGTGCCCTTTGTCACTATCGGTGTTGCCAGTCTCATGTATGTATGAGAAGGAACAGAGAATGCCTTGCCACAGTGTATCGTTACCAAACAAATACACCACTAACACTCACTGTGTATAATAATGTTAAAGCGGTTAGCTATTTTTTTTAATTCTCTATTTCATCTATTTTCTGTTTCTTTTCCAGGACATCCATAAAAATTCATCAGAGAGCATTTTACTACTGAGCTGCAAAGGTAGGAAAAATAAATTTTTTTTGGTTAGAAAATATACTTCTTTCATCTGCGTTTCAATAATTTATTCCCCTTGTTAGATATACATAGAATTGATATTGCTTATTCTGACTAAGTGAAAAGTGTTATTTCTACTTACTGCTCAATTAGAAACATGTAGTGTTTAATTGTCAGTTTGAATTTTTCTTTCATACTATTACAGTTTATATTTTACTATAGACAGAATTTCCTCTTTCTCCTAAATTTTGATATTCTCCATAATTTCATCGTGCCTTGACATTGCTGAATATAATTTCTATACATCAGGAAGGCAATTCTGTGTGCGTGTGTGTGTATATATATAGTTAGAAGTTAGAAACTGAAACTCTTTTTTGCCTACCATCATTTCATATTTTTCTTGCTATTTCAAACCTATAATTTTTAAAGAAATGACTAAAGTAATCATTCATATAATATGCTGTCAGCGACTTAACAATATAAATGTTAACATGGAGGCATTTAGTTCAGCATTTGCTTTACTTAATAGAGTGCAGAAAATGTGGCCCTTTTCTCAGTTAGGGTATATGTGAAGATAAATTTAGAATTTCTAGACTAGTAAATACTTCTCTGATAATAACTTAATTATAGCTATTTCAAACCAAATTGTTTAATTGTGGTGAATCATATGCAAATTGTTCAGATGTAGGTCAACACCCACGCCCACATTCTAGCACCTCTTTCCTAATTCAAGACAACTTTGCAGTGCCTAAAAGAGCTGAACAGTGCAGATTAGAGACATAAGACAAAAAAAAAAAAAAAAAAAAAAAAAAAAAACAATGGTAACATAAAAACCAACCGTGTCAGAATGGTAACACAAAAACCAACCAGGAGTCAGAAAGTCTCTGTAATAATGAATAGGCAGGTTGTATTTATTTAGACTTTGCTTGATTATTTCTTAGGCTTTATATGTTTGTAGATAACAGTTTCCTCACTGCTCACGAGATTTGTGGCAAGCAAACTCATGGTGCTTCTAGGATATTAAATTTTCTCATCTGTAAAGTACATGCAATAGCATCATTATTGTCTACTCATTGAACTGAAATAAGGATTAAACAAATCAAGGACTGTAAAATGAATGTGTGACTCCTCAAATCCCATACGGGAAGAACATGCTGTTTTTCTTGATCTGGTTGAGTCAAAGATCACTGATGGCAAGGATGCCTTCTGTAGCTGCAGGTGAGGACAACTGAGATACAGTGCAATTGCAGAAAGTAAATAAACTTTTTATTTTTCGAGCTGTTACATTATAGTTCTAATCTATGGATGCCTTTGTGATGCAGCATTGTATCATTTTCTGATGAATGGCTAAGGTTTTATGATTCTATTTTATCTTTATATATTGTCTGCTGTATTTTCAAATATTTTATTTCCATTTATAGATGTGTTGAAAAATCATAAAGCACATTGCATAAATGTGTTACATTTGTTTTTGCTTATTTATTTATTTGAGACGGAGTCTTGCTCTGTCACTCAAGCTGGATTGCAGTGGTGCAATCTCAGCTCACTGCAACCTCCGTCTCCCAGGTTCGAGCAATTCTCCTGCCTCAGCCTCCCGAGTAGCTGGGATTACAGGCGCCCGCCACCATGTCTGACTAATTGTTGTATTTTTAGTAGAGACAGGGTTTCACCATGTTGGCCAAGCTGGTCTCGAACTCCTTACCTTGTGATTTGGGAGGCCTACCTCAGCCTCCCAAGTACTGGGATTATAGGCGTGAGCCACCATGCCCAGACTGTTGTTGCTTATCTTTAGGTGATTATTGCTGATGTTTTTGGTATATTGACAGAAAATAGTCTTGCTGCTTGTTGATGTAAACTACTTTTTGGCTTTAATGATAATAAAATTATAATTTTGCCTTAATATAAACTTAATTTTTATTGTCACTTATCACGAGAATTTGTTCAAGGATTTGAACTTATATCTGCATATAATTTATGATTTTTGACATTTTCTAAAAATTAATTATTGAAAAAAGTGGCAATTGTTTATTTTAATTCTTAGAGGGGTAAAATAAATGGTGTATCCTTTGCGCTTCTTTCAATATGAGTATCTTTGTTGTTTTAATTATTTAAGATAAAAAAATAAGAATTATACTAAACATAAAATGATATATCCCTCAAAGTTAGCTACTACAAAAGTTTTCGTATTTATTCTTTCAGATTCTTTCTTTATATACAGAAACATCAATATCAATATGAGCATATAATGTTTCCATATCATATATATGATCCTCTGGATTTTTTTTTGGTTTTTACCATTTTAATTATGGGCATTCTTCTAAGTCTATGTATGTTCTCTATTTCATCATTTGTAATGGCTGCACATTAGTCAATATTTTGGATGTATCATGATTTATTTAATAGGTCCTCTAAGCTTTTGTTTAAAAAATAGAACTTTAAAATAGAATAAAAAGAGGCCTCTCTTAATTACAGGTTTGGCAGGCATACAAAAGAATAATTCTCACTTGTATACTGAATCAAGAAATTAAGGAGTAAAGAAAAAGTGTTACAGTAAAGAGTCATTGAAAATAGTATTGAGTAAGTGTGTATTAGTGGGCTGGGTAAAGGAAAGCTAATAATATAGATATTCATGCAAGTGTGTTGTAGGTGTGTAAAATGGAACAGCTACCCATTTCTTCAGAGTTTATCTCAAATGGCACCTCCTTCCATAAGCACTCAGAGACTTTTCCCTTC
This sequence comes from Pan troglodytes, assembly GCF_028858775.2. Taxonomy (NCBI): domain Eukaryota; kingdom Metazoa; phylum Chordata; class Mammalia; order Primates; family Hominidae; genus Pan; species Pan troglodytes. The sequence continues at coordinate 17,547,959 of NC_072420.2, forward strand.
ATTCCCACTCTCACCAGTTGTCTTACATCGCTATAAAAATTCAGGGAAAAATAGACCTTTTCATGTTATGTCCCATGTACAAATTCATTTTGTATGCATCTTTTTTTTTCCTCACTAGGCTGTTAACCCCTAGAGGGTAATGACTGTGTGTTATTCATCTTTGAACCTAATAGATGCAGAAAAAAATATTCATTCAATTAAATTGGAACAAAGTGTAAGAAAAGAAAGTAATCGGCAGGGCACAGTGGCTCACACCTGTAATCCTAGTACTTTGGAAATCCAAAGTGGGTGGATCACCTGAGGTCAGGAGTGTGAGACCAGCCTGGCCAACATGGTGAAACCCTGTCTCTACTGAAAATACAAAAAATTAGCCAGGAGTGGCAGCTCACACCTGTAATCCCAGCTACTTGGGAGGCTGAGGCAGGAGAATCGCTTGAACCCGGGAGGTGGAGGTTACAGTGAGCCAAGATCGCACCACTGCACTCCAGCCCGGGCATCAGAGCAAGACTCTGTTTCAGAAAAAAAGAAAAGTAATCAAGTAGAACTGTTAAATCTTACACAGATTTTATAAGATGCCACTATATGCCTTGCTATTAGGCCTGGAGTAAATTATAATCAATTCTCCTGATGGATGAGACACAAATAATATAAACACATGGGTTTGATATATAATGGAAATTATTTTAAATTGAATTTTAGTGATTTTTTGTGGTATTTATGTTCAAAAACCATACCGACAAGTCAAGCATTTCAGAAAAATGTTTATAAATGTATGAAAAAGTTGTTTGTGTGGTGCTGAACTTGGATATATGTTACTGCATATCAATATGAAAACATTGTGTCAGCTTCAAAGCATTGGGCGTATGGAAGACATTATTGCTATTGTTAATACTGTAATAGAATTGCCTCTGCAGATTAAAAATGTAGATGTTTATGTACAAAATAGCAGCAATAAGTAAAAGAAGAAATTATTTATATGGATTCTATTAAATAAAAAGGGAGTACTGTTTTCAGTACTTTGTGTAATGCAGATTGCTACTCATGCCATTTAAATCTCTGACATCGTCTTACCATTTGAATCATGCTTGAAAGAACCTGTTTCCACTTAGTCTGATTTCACTGGTAAAATAAATTAGAAAAAAAGCAAAAACGAAACAGTGAACAGATGTAACAATTGCAATTTCATTTAAAGAAAAATTAGAAAATAGTGGAAGTAAAATATCCCTTTGAAACAGAATGTAATGCCTAGTGAGTTCTTTTTCTTATCTCACTTGCAAAAGTCACTAGCTCCTACGCTGATGTCACATGCCTATTACTGAGCAGGTCAATAAGTCATTGGGAAGAAGGCAAGTATCTTGGTCAGTCTTTTCTAATTTATTTATTTTTTTTAGGCTGTTGCTGAGCTTTGTAAACCCAGAGCCTGAAACTTAGTGTTTCAAATGCATATCTTAGCAATGCTTTTTTGTTTTGTTTTTTTTTAAAAAAACAACAACAACAACAAAAAAGCTCTGATCTCCTCATTGTTTTCTATTTTGCTACGGATACAAATATAAGTACCTCTAGCCCCTATGGCATGCAAAAAAATGAGTGTAACAACAAATATCAGATAATAGAAAATGGTGGGTACTGAGGAACAGGTGATCGTATGGTTAACATCTGTGCTATAAGGGCTACTTCTAGAATACTATAATGAACATTCTAGTCAAATGTTCTGACAAATTGTGTGTTCCAGTGGCTACCACTTCTGAAGATTTAGGAAGTTGAGTATCGGAATTTTTATGTAAAATTTCATGATTTTGAATGTTGGCTCAAAGATAGAAAGGAAAAAAGAAAGAAAAGGAAGGAAGAAAGGAAGAAAGGAAGGAAGGTAGGTCGGTCAAGGACTAGGGACTAAATTATGCCCCCTGCCTTGCAATTCATATGTTAAAGCCCTAACCCCCAATGTGATAGCATTTGGAGGTGGGGCCTACGTGAGATAATTAGGTTTAGATAAAATTATGAGGGATGTTCATGATTAGATTATTGTCCTTATAAAAAGAGATACAAGAGGGCTTGTTTCCTTTCTCTTGTTTCCCACGTGAGGGTGGAGCAAGAAAGCCATTGTTAGCAGGCCAGGAGAACCCTCGCTGGGGTGTCTCATTGGCTAATATCTTGATCTTGGACTTTCCAACTTCCAAAACTGAAAGAAAAAAAAAGTACTGTTGCTTAAGCCACCTAAGCTATGGCATTGTGTTATGGGAGTCCAGCCTGCCTGGAAATAGCAATGACTACCATCTAATCCTTAGATTCCATTCGAGTTTTATGGGCTGTCCAAGTGAATTCCGATGACTGTCCTTTAAGGTGTAAGAACTTGTTTCTGAGTGATGTGCGCTGTTTAGTAGTCATGTTTTATTAGTTTCTGTCAGTGTAGGAAAGTGCCACAGACTTTTCTTGAGTTTCTTGACCCTGACACTTTTGAAGATTACATGCCAGCTGTTCTGCAGAATGAATTTAATTTGGGTTTAATTCAGGGATCAGGTTTTATACCAATTTGGATCCTAGTGTCTGGGACAGTGTCTGGCATAGAGATTGTGTTTCATAACTAATTGAGGAATGGATTATGATTGAAAATATCTATTGTGCACCTCTGAATCACCAGGCTAATGCTAAGTATTTCAAAACTTTGTAAATAAAAAAATGTCAAAAATAGAAAACACACAAGTCTAAAATCAGAAAAGAAACCCTCAAAAACACAGACTCTGGTGTCTTCTCCTAGCAGCACTGGGATCTGTTCTTTAATGTATATAGTGAGCAGGCAGGTGCTAGCCACTGTGTAAGTGAATACTAGTTTCTTTAGAGCAGGGCTTCTGAAAGTGTGGTTTGTGGTCTGCTTCCAGGTCACAAGTTGTTTCAGATTCGTGATGACATAAGAAGAGAAATTGGAAATGAGAATTTAGAAATCTTTGAGCATTTTGACAAAATAATTTTGTTTTTGCTATCTAATAATTCCAAAACCATCTCACATTTTATCTGTATTTTTATTACACTAAGCTGATTATTAATTTACATTGTATTTTTCCATTGTATTGATCCATAATTGAGTGGAAATTTTAAAATGTAATCATTTACACAGTTGGTGGCCATTCTTCGTTGCTTTAGGGGGATTAAAGTAGAGTGGTGTAAATGTGATCTAGACCATGGTGGGATTTGACGTAGACCCCAAAGAATGGATAAAATCCACCTAGAACATAAAGTATAGAGCTCGACAATTTATGCACAATAAAATGTTAGAGTATATGTGTATGCATATATGTGTGCATGTGTGTACTTGTATGCCTGTTTGTATGTGTGAACTTTCTTTTATGCACTGTTATCTGTGCACATGTACTCTTGTGTATGTGCACATATATCATACATGTGGGTGCACATGGGTGCGCATATATATGTTTGCATGTGCATGTGTGTGTATTTGGGAATGTGCATGATATGTTCATAGAACTGGGTAATCATGATCTTGACTAGTTTTTTAGCTGTCCAGTTTTGGACATTAAATTTGAGGTGCCTGTAGAAGAAGAGAGAGGGGGCCGGGCACAGTGGTTCACACCTGTAAAGCCAGCACTTTGGGAGGCCAAGGTGGGTGGATCACGAGGTCAGGAGTTTGTGACCAGCCTGACCAACATGGTGAAACCCCGTCTCTACTAAAAATACAAAAATTAGCCTGGCATGGTGGCACATGCCTGTAGTCCTGGCTACTCCGGAGGCTGAGGCAGGACAATCGCTTGAACCCTGGAGGCGAAGGTTGCAGTGAGCCAAGATCACGCCATTGCACTTGCACTCCAGCCTGGGCAACAGAGCAAGACTCCATCAAAAAAAAAAAAAAAAAAGGAGTGAGCGAAGGTCAAACTGGAGAAATGTATGTATGTACTTTTGTATGTATGCATACGTAATATACAGCTTATGCATATATCTCAAGAGCTCTGTGTGCCAGTTCTGCCTGTGCAGAATCATATGGAGGCTTTACTTTCTCATTTATTGCTGTCACATTAATTTATTGCCTGAACATATCATTTGAAACTCCAGTAATTTGTCCCATATTTCAAAATGTAGTATGGACAGAGAAGAATGACATAGCTTAAAACTGGTTCCAGATGTGTAAAAACATCTTGTGTCTCTACTACCAAAGCAAGGAGGAAAATTGTGCCAATTAAATGCCTGAACCTGTTTTGGTTTCAATTACCTGGATTATTGAGGCAGAAACGATCTTTGTGCCTGATATATGCTTATAATTGCCTTAGTCTTCAGCTTTGACTTGCTTTGGGAACATGTGCATGTTCTATTAATACCATTGTTAGAAAGGATAATTTATTTCCTTTTTTGATGGTTCCATAAAAGCTTTAAAATATGTTTTACAATTCAGAGAACTAACATTTTATAAAGCCTCCATAATGGAGAATAGTATACGGAGCAAAGGGAAAAGAGTTAACTAGTATTCACTTCACAGTCATCATGTGATAGTTGAGTTACCTCTTACTCCTTTTTCACAACAAACGTTAGTGATTCAATCTTATCTGTAGTGACCTTTGAGCACCTTCTGATTTAAGACATCCACGGAGACCAAACACACTCTTGAATTCTCCATATATTAGGGTCAGTATTGTGAAGATCAAGCCTCCAGTCAATTCAAGCACTTTCGAGTGAAGCTCAAAATGAATTAGAATCCATAGGAAGAGAAGACCCACCTCTCTATCCCCCAACCACAACCTCAGCTTTTCTATTTAGCACCCCAAACCTAAGGACTTCAACTAAATGGAGATTTTTCAGCACAGACATTATTATACACTTCATCCGTAATACCTACTTAGTATTTCTATTTCAACTCAGTTAATGAAAAAGCCAGAATAGTAAGGTAGTGCATGAATAAATAATGACCATCTCAAAATACCTTTTTGGACCTTTTTTCTATGAAAGAAGTAGACAAAATTTATGTAATGACACTCCTTTTCCCTGCACAGTCAGTAAAATAGATGTCAAGTTTTAGTGGTCAGCATCACTTAAATATCTAAAATGTATAGAATCCAACATATGTAAACCTAAATTGAGCACATTAAAAATAAAAAATATTTAACATTCCTATTTCATAAAACATGTAGGTAGTCTCCACCATTTATTTTGATCTACTAAAGTGTCTATTAATTTATGAGTTAAATCAAAAAGCATTGAGCATAGACTACATATTAGGCACTTTAGCAGGCTCTGAAGACTCAGTAGGTATAAGTTATATTATCTGTCCTAGAGGGAAGTGCATTATTCCTAACCTGGAGTGAAAGCTTCAGGTGTAGCCTCTCAGAGGAGGGAATGTAAAGGAAAAGATTTCAAAAGTCAGGCATTTGGTCCAAATGGATAAGGGAGCTCCAGGCATCATAACAAATAATAATGGCACTTGAGAAATAGCAATACGATGTGTTTGAAATGTAGAGGGGAGGAGGAGGAGGGACAAGATAAGTAGGAACGTGCCAGATCACAAGAGCTTTACATGCAATAACAACTTCGAACTAAAATTTAAAGACAGCAAGGAACAAATGAATACATTTAAGAATGAGCATGAATTGATCAAATTTACATTTTAAACTGATATCTGGAAGTGTGTGCAATTTTGATAGCTGTGTAAGTTGATCAAGCAAGAAAGATAAAGGAAGAAGAGCATGGTCAAAGAAGAGAAGAGTGAGAAGATAGAGTTGAGTAGGTTAGCCAAGAAATGTATTTTAAATATCAAATTGACAGTACTATACCATTCATGTGTGGTAGGTTAGCACAGCTGTAAATCTTAAAACTCCCAAAGGTTTGCAAGAAAAACTGGGTAGATGAAGGTGCCAATAAATTACTACAAAGAACAGATTTGAGGGGTAGATGATTAGTTCAATTATGAACATATTGAGAGGTTGGTGTGTCTAGGGTATATTCAATTAGTTATTTAAGTAGATTGTTCTGAATAGACAAATCTGGTTTCTTTCTTAGAGAAACTTAGACTGTAATCATTATAATGATATAGATGGAAGTTAATTCATTGATGTAAGTGGATTAAGTATGTATACGGCAGGAAATGAACAGAGCTTGAAACCTGGTAAGCCAGTAAATTACATAAAATTACAAATGCAGGACCAATGTGACAAAAGTCTCAACCATAATCCTAATGTCTTTGAATGTTAATGTGGGATGATTTCTTTAATAGATGCCTTGTATTTTTAAAGACAAAAATGCAACATCTAGGAAAAATATTTTTTAAATAAAAGGACGAGTACCCAAATCTTGATGTTTGTCATATTTCTGCAAATCTTATTTTTCTTAAATCCACTTTTATTTTGACTTGCAAATTTTCAAATCAGTACTGTTCAAATACGAGTTTAAACAAGAAAACATGATTAAAATTTTCTCAGCACTCAGGATATCACTCCTTCCTACCAGATTTTTTTGTTTTTTTATAATTTTATAGCACTCAACTTGCTTGAAGAACAGCCTTCTCAAAGTGTGAAGTTTTCAGTGATCTAACCCGGATACAGCAATGTTTTCCTGCATTAGCTCATCGGAAAGAATGCCAATGATATAAAAATAAATTGGAGCAAAAATAAGTTAAATATTTGACCTTAATAACATATTGCTCAACTCTTATTATGTTTATGTCACCTTCATATGAATTATCATAATTGACAAATAAGAATGATTTTATTTTCTATGCTGTAAAACAAAGTTACAGTAAGGTTAAATAACCACAGAAAGAAATGCACTCTGAGAAGGTGTTTTTTTCTTTGAGAATTCTACAGGTTTTAGGCAGTTATTACATCGTAGAAAATATACTTTAGGCCAATATTTTATTTAAGCTATTGTTAGACTTTTGATTAGATCTGTAAGCATTAGTGAGGTCTCTTTGGGGTCAATATTAGTAAAGGAAAATGGAGTTGAGTGTAACAAAGATGAATCAATTTCATTGTCTAGAAGTCTTTTAGGATTCATTATCACTTGGATTTTATTATAGTTCATCATCATTGCCATATTATGCAAGCAAATCAATGAACTTTTAACAAAACCAGAGACAAAAACCTAATTACTTAATTTGATAATAGTTATTTTCTAATTTATACTGCCAAAAAATTTATATCATATTTTATTACAGAATTGTCATTTTAAAATACATATGTTGAGTCATGTCCAAGTCATAAAGAAACATATAAAGCCTCTGTCTTTTATAAGTCATTTTTATAGTCACATTCAAAAGCTGAATTTTTAAAAATTTTACAATACAAACAAAATAATATATTTTGAGATAATTTGAAGATCAGTCATAACTCATGAGCACATGGGATTGGTAGATCTTTTATTAACCTAAATCCTTACCTCATTCCCCTTCAAGTCCTATCCCCCTTCTCCCTTTAAGGAAGTATTTTCTTGACCAAACAGAACAATAGCTCTGACGTGTGTATGGCCAACAAATACCAAGAGCATTTGAACGCTTTCAAAAGACAATTAAATATGTTTGTTGGCCATTTGTATGTCTTCTTTTGTGAATTGCCTATTCATGTCCTTGGCCCACTTTTTGATGGGATTGTTTGGTATTTTTCTTGCTAATTTGTTTGAGTTCCTTGTAGATTCTGGATATTAGTCCTTTGTCGGATGTGTAGATTGTGAAGATTTTCTCCCACTCTGTAAGTCTGTAGGTTATCTGTTTACTCTGCTGACTGTTCCTTTTGCTGTGCAGAAGCTCTTTAGTTTAATTAAGTCCCACCTATTTATCTTTGTTTTTGTTACATTTGTATTTGGGTTCTTGGTCATGAGGTGTTTGCCTAAGCCAATGTCTAGAAGGGTTTTCTGATGTTATCTTCTAGAATTTTTATAGTTTCAAGTCTTAGATTTAAGTCTTTGATCCATCTTGAGTTGATTTTTGTTTGAGGTGAGAGATGATGATCCAGTTTCATTCTCCTACATGTGACTAGCCAATTATCCCAGAACCATTTGTTGAATAGGGTGTCCCTTCCCCACTTTATGTTTTTGCTTGCTTTGTCAAAGATCAGTTGGCTATAAGTATACAAATGCCAATAAACATATGAAAAAAATGCTCAACGTCACTAATGAGCAGGGAAATGCAAATCAAAACCACAATGCAATACCACCTTACTCTTCCAAGATTGCCAGAATCAAGAAGTAATGGATGTTGGCATGGATGTGGTGAAAAGGAAACACTGCTACACTGCTAGTGGGAATGTAAGCTAGTACAACCACTATGGAAAACAGTGTGGAGATTCCTTAAAGAGCTAAAAGTAGAACTACCATTTGATCCGGTAATCCCACTACTGGGTATCTACCCAGAGGAAAAGAAGTCATTATACAAAAAAGATACTTGCACAAACATGTTTCTAGCAGCACAACTTGCAATTCCAAAAATATGAAACCAGCCTAAATTCCCATTAATCAATGAATAGATAAAGAAATTGTGATATATGTATGGAATACTACTCAGCCATAAAATGGAACAAATCAATGGCATTCATAGCAACCTGGATGGAACTGGAGACTATTATTCTAAGTGAAGTAACTCAGAAATGAAAACCAAACATCTTATGTTCTCACTCTTAAGTAGGAGCTAAGCTATGAGGATGCACAGGCATGAGAACGATACAACGGACTTTGGGGACTAAGTAGAAAGGGTGGGAGGGGGACAAGGGATAAAAGACTACAAATTGGGTTCAGTGTCTATTGCCCAGGTGATGGGTGCACCAAAATCTCAGAAATCACCACTTACTCATGTAATCAAGAAGCTACTCATGTAACCAAATACAAACTGTTCCCCAAAAACCTATGGAAAAAAAAATTTTTTTAAGTAACACAATTAAAGAAAAAACTTTTCTAAAGGAGGAAATTCTCTTCTGCAAGAAATTTGACTTTATTTTTATTAAATCTCAACATAATTTTTATTTCAAGTTCCCGTTTGTCCTCAAGGTAGTAAAAACCAGCCACAGTCAATTCAGGCTTTCTCCTTATTTTGCCTGATGTCTAGTCTAAGTTCTAGTAGGGGACCTCAGGTCCATTCAGTCATCTGTCTACTCAGTTATTCACCAAGGATTCCATGATTCCATCTGGTTCTTAGTCACTAATTCATGATTGTCATTTCTGAGAGCCTTCTTTCTCCCATTCCTATGGCCGTCCCAGGCCTACAACTCTCTTCATGTCAGTGCAAGACTCCGTCTCAAAAAACCAACCAACCAACCAACCAAACAAACAAACAAAAACTCTCTGATGCTGTTTTGGGCTTTACATAAACATGCAACATGCCCATATTTAAGTTAAAGGAGGAGATTAAACAAAAATTATCTCCCTCCTCTTCTTCTAAACTATCAGATGTTGTTTTCAGGAGGACAGGGCAGGGGTCAAGAGAAGGTGGAACAGTATAGTTGTTTGAATGAATACTTAACAATTATGTCATTTAAGACGTATTTTTCACGAGTTTCTTGATGCAATATATAATTAAAATAAGTGTTTGCTTGTTTTAATATTGCTTTGATCTACTTTTAGCAAGAGACCTTTATCATATTTTTATGGAATATGTCTTTAATTTAGTATCGAAACATAAATCACTCCTTAAATTCAATTACTAACATATAATTCCAGCTAAGAATTTCATGAGCAAAAAAAAAGTTTGTATTTTTAATGTCAAGAACACATTAAAATATAAATGCTTTTGATATCTTAGATTTAAAATAAGGACTTTGTGTATTCATGAAAAAGATAAAAATTTCCGAGAAGACTTTGACAATAAGTTACATGAAGAAAAGTAAGTGTTCTCTTTAAAAATTAGATCTTTCCTTACATCCAAATGAATCAGCTATCTAATGTTTTTGGTTTTTTGTTTTTCTATTTGTGTACTCTACTTATATTATTATGAGAAATTTGTGAGATTTCCAAATTTACCTCTCTCCAATATTGGAAATTCTCATAATGTTTAATGTCTGCTAATTAGATGAGTATTTAAAGTGTGTAATTTGTCATTTTAAACTAGGTTTCTGTCATTTATGCTAATTAATGGTAAATTTTAAACATGTTTTACACCATTTTCTGTGATGGTTTTCTAGCCTCCCATCTTTCCACTTACTGCCTCTAATCCACTACTTCCACAAAGCTCTCCTTACAGCACACTCTGACTGCATTGTGCAGAGAATATCAATGATTCCCAGTTATTCACAAAACAAATTCCAAATGCATGGTCCAGATGACCTGTTCTTTACAGCCCAGTCCCAATGTCCTTTCTTGTCACTTAATTTCTCAACTCTTCCTCCCATGCCTTATAACTGTGTCAAGCTGGTATAATTTTCAGTCCCTTTCCCTATAACTTTATTTTTCATTTTACTAATTGAAATCCTACCTATGGTTTAATATTTGGCAAATATGCCCCAACATTTATGTAAAATTTTGTCTTAGTCTGTTCTGTGCTACTATAACAGAATACCATAGGCTGGGTAATTTATAATGAACAGAAATTAATTTTTTCACAATTCTGGAAATTCTAGAAAGTCCGAGATTAGTGTACCAGCATCTGGTGATGATCTTTTTGCTCATCACGGTGGAAGGTGGAAAGAAGAGAGAGAGAGGAGAGAGACAGGCATTTTAAAAGGCCATTGAAAGCATGTTCAACTGTTGTTAAGATTTAATTTACAAACCATTAGATTTCTTTAATATTTTGTGTTTTAAAATAACCTCAGGTCTACATGTCCAGAGCTTTTCAGAAATGTTTATGAAATTTGGTTGCTGCGTCACCAAAAAATAGCTTAAAGGTATATAACTTTAAGCATTTGAACAAATTAAGATTATTTAAAATAATGTATGTATGGTTGTTCTACATATATCTACATTTAAGTTTATTTTAAAAATTATGCAAACTAACTTTGCATAACCATAACCAAATAGAAGTCATTAAACCCTATTTATTTTTGTAGCATTCTTGGAATACAAGTGTTTTATTCTTGATGCTATGCTTTCTGTTCAGCCAAACATATGTTTGTTCCCAAAGAAAAAAATTGAGAACATGATAATTAAGATATGCACTCAATTTATAAGTAAATAACTGATGAAAAAATAGACCAATTGCTTTGATAATCAGTTCTGTTAGCTTATGTTTAGGGCTGTCACTTCAAAACTAGAAAATGAATCAAAAGGTTTTTCTTTTCCATCTGTTAATATCATCTATGACATTTGGATACATATCTATATTTACATTTGCATTTTTACATATACTTATGTCTTAATATAGTATTTACATTTGTTAATCAGCAAATTGTGGTAGTCTTTCTTTTAATAAACAGTGGTAGAGTTTGAATTTTTGAAGTGTTTATTAATTTATAATAGTGGACTAAAAGAAAGTATAGTTATTGATTTAGATTATCAGACCATATGATGCGTTATGAGGATCCATATTTATTAATGGTTTTGCCTTGTCAAATGTAATTCTTGTTTACTCTTAGCTGGAAAGAAGTGATGTTTTTATTATTTAGCTTAATTCATCTAAAATAAAGAAAATGGCTTTCTGGCAAGACATGACTTCGCCTTTTTGATTACAGCATTTATTTCCCGAGTCTTCAAACACCTCAATCACGCAAGGTTCAATTCCAATTGAGTGTTCAGACCACACAAATAGTACAATGTTTAATACTTGGTTTAACAAAATAAGGGCATTAGCACTCACAATTTTGATTCTTTACATATTGACTAGGCTCGTTAAGGCAAAAGATCAAAGACTCTTTTTTTAAAAAAGGGAAAAAAGAAAACCTCCATGCTAGAAAATGGGGAAAAGCTGAGTCTGAAATTAAATCCTAAGCCTCATAGGTTGGCTTTTCAACAGTTCAAACCTCAATTTTTCTTTGCTGTAACTCCCATTTGAAACAAAATGAAATTTTCCAAACCTAAGTACTGTGTTTTGCAAATCTTTTTTGTTTTCTTCATAACAGCATTTCTCTTTTTAAACAATCTATCGCCTGCTTTTATTAGTTTTTTATCTCTACTCTCTTAATTTTACTCCTTTTCTATTTAGTCTCTTTTTTCCATCACCCTTTTTCTTCAGCTTCTCCTATGTCTTCCTGCTTGAATCTAATGATTAGACCTCCTTGCGTTCTAGTACTTTTGTCTGCTTGGAATATGCATACACAAACAAAACTGTTCAACTTTCTCAGTTCCGTTTCTACTATTTTCATAATTTATGAAACCACAGTAGATGTAATTTGCGTAAACATTCTCAACATACAAATTTCGTTTCCTGTAATTCTCGGTATCAATTTGGAGTATTGTTTATTTATATCCTCAAATTTGACAAATGTTGATTATTAGAATCTTTTCCTACTTCTCAAAGAAGCGACAGTTTCCATCTTTAAATTACAGATTTCTGGCGCTTTATCTCATATCACTATGAATTACTTTTGCTTTATTTAAAAAATTTTAAAAAGAGATATTATGTAGAAAATACATTCTGGACTCAGGGAATATAGAGAGGTCTGAGGACTTAAGAAGAATAGAAACTCATCTAGCTAGATGGCACCAAACTGCATCACTTCAGGCCACACAATGTTCATTAACACCTAAAGGACTTTTTTTTTTTGTATATAAATTATATAGCCAAAAACAAAATAAAACATAACCCACCAAAAATATTTTGTTTTACCTCTTGGTAATTTTGGCATCAAGCACACATGCTTTAATCATAGAAATACTTTTCTTACAGAGACACGGAGGTTGCTCACTAAATAGAGCAAAGCAAAAAAAAACAAAACAAAACAAAACAAAAACAAAAAAAAAACACACCTTTCAGAATGAACAGGGCATTCATACAGAAACTGTGGAGGTGAAGTTGGCACTTACTCATCTCAAAGGACATTGTCTTTTGGCCAAGGCTGCCATCCTGTCTGCTTTGACACTTGGAAATGGCAACTGAGTTCGTAACACAAAACTGAATGTTGCCCTTCTTAATGTGAGGAGAGAATGAAATAGAGCACAAAAAAAATGGCATTCAAGAATATAATCGCCATGGTGGCTCATGCCTGTAATCCTAGTACTTTGGGAGGCTGAGATGGGTGGATCACCTGAGGTCAGGAGTTCGAGACCAGCCTGGCCAACATGAGGAAACCCTGTCTCTACTAAAAATACAAAAATTAGCCGGGCGTGGTGGCATGTGCCTATAATCCCAGCTACTCAGGAGACTCAGGCAGGAGAATCACTTGAACCCAGGAGGGGCGGAGCTTGCAGTGAGCCGAGATCACACCACTTCACTCCAGCCTGGGAGAAAGAGTGAAACTCTGTCAAAAAAAAAAGAAAGAAAAAAGGATATAATTATAAGAAATATTGCTGGGAGCAAAACAGACTCATCAGACTCATTGCTACACTAAGTCAATGATCTGAGTTTCAGAATAAAAAGAGAATTTTAAATTTAACACCCAGAGTAATTTGAAAAAGTATGAAGAAGACATATTTTAAATAGGTGATTGTAGATTGATGGGATTTTCTTGATTTATTTCTGTACTTGAGCTTTTTCTCTGCAGTAAAGTTTATAAAAGATAAACAGTACCCCTGTATTCTATGAAGAAACAGATAATACCCCCGCTTGAGGTTGTTTTTGAAAATTATTAATTGAAATTTAAAGTGAGAAAAATATTAGGTTTCTGGGAATAATCCTACAACATTGAAATGAATACATAAAGAAATAAATTGGTTACCACAGCTCACCTCTTTATTTTGCACTTTTGTATAACATACACCAAAAACCATATTCCATTAGTTTCCCTAGACCATCCTATGACTTCTACCTTTTCCTTACATTTCATATTGTCATATCAGATCTCATATTTCTCAACCCCCACTTCTATGTGTTTTGACCAATTTTTAAGCTGAATTTCTTTTCAGAGTACTAGGTATCTCACTATTTTATTAATATTAGACATTAATAAAATGTCTATCATCAATATTATCAATTATTAATATTGTTAATATTAACTATGTTAATATCAATATTCATTATGTGCAACTCTTAAACATGCTATATATGCATAAGTATTTGGATAGACAGATTCGATTGTAAAGGAAGAATGGACAGGATAAAGCCATGTGTACAGAGTGCAATAATGAGGTCCAGAAAAGCTGGATATTTGTCTAGGAGAGTTTCTACTGCATGACATATTCGGTTGGTTGGGATAATTTGGCAGTAATCCCTGTGCTTTTAAAGTAGTAACTACAAAATAGAAGTGTTGTACCTTTTGAATTTAGTATGTCACTTCTTTAAAAGTCTGTAAAAATTTTACAAGAATTTCAATATAAGTTCTTTTCTGGAAATGTAAGTGACATTTAAAGAAATGTCCAGACAAAATAATACACTAAGAATTTTACACACACACAAAAAAGTTCTAAATGTTTAACTCTATCCAGTACCTATTATTGCAGTTTAACAAAAATTGATCACCCTTGAGGTTTGTGGTACTGTTACTCATCACAGAGGTTGAAAAACCTTAATTGCTAGCTTATTTGGTTCAAAAGAATAAAAAGAATCAGAAAGAAAATAAATATTTTTCAGAAATCCAAAAATAATTCTTTAGTGCAGAATTATTAAATGTTAATTTATTGCCAAGTTCCTCATATTTATTGAAATAGTTGTGCTACTTTGGGGGAAATAGCAAACATTGTTAAGTGATGTGTAGTGTTTGGTTGTCAGTTTCTACATTTTTAAACAAGGGACAAATGTATCTCTTGGGGTTAGCAGAAATTAAGCTGTTTACATATCTTCTCATTGCTCAGAAATTTTGAGCCACACATATGTATGGAAATTCAAATGTTTTTATATAGAAGAGTTTTAACTCCTATAGTACCTTGTAACAAATATTAACTTCCATAGCAAAAAATATTTTGTTATATTTTGCAAACCACTTTTATTACTGGAAAAGCAAGATGAATTCAGAAATAGGTAGAAATATCATGTTCTGTTTTTTATTGCTTGTGACAATGCACTATAAGTGATGAATAATTTTTGAGTGCTTGCTGTATTTCCACACCATTTTTGTCATCATAAAAGTGATTGATAATTAACATAGTTCTCTTCAAATGTGTTTTGATATAATTATGGAAATGTCTCTAAAAGACATAAAAGAATCTCGCATATTAAAAAGTCAATCACCAGGAAGTGATATTAGAGTTATAGGAATTGACAGGAGGTGGAGCCGAATGATAGTGGCAATAATGAGCGAGTGCCTCATGGAAGCATCAGGGTTACAGTATTGAAGATTATGTAGAACTTTATTAGTGAGACGAGGGTAAAAGTGGAGGGCACTTTGTATGAAGGCAAGCTCATGAATGAAAGAATGCAGTTTCCAATGATACGGCAGTGAGAAGGTAACCCTGAAGTATTTCTTGGTATGTTCCAGTAAAAATAAATAAATAAATAAATCAGATGAATATTATGGAAACAGCTTATGTATGGCTTTGACATCTAGATAGAATAGTTTTATGTTTGATGTTGTCTGAAATAGGGCACCAAAATCGATTTTTAAGCAGAGTTACAATATAATGAAAGCAGCGTTTAATATGGATTATTCCAGAAGTGACAGGCAATATATAGGTGACAGTTGGAGGGTGGAGAGAGAATCTGGAGGCAGCTCAAGCTTTGAAAGTCCACAGGAAACATTTCCAGGAATGCAGGTGTGAAGTGAATGATAAGCTTTTAGCTTTTGGTGGTGGCAATTAGAACACTGAAAAGGAGAGGATACCTGAGGCATTTAATTTATAATAACACTGTATATCTATATTTTAATCTTATAACTACCCTTATATGTTTGGTCTGACAGTTGTCGGTTTTGTTCCATGGGCAAAATAGGTTACCATTAATGTATTCCTTATCTTTCTGTTAAAGGCATTATTTAAAAATCCACATTGTCCTGCTTATGCAAAGATAGTACTACATAGTACTATCCACTATTATAATCCACTAAGAGCATGTACTTTGAATTATTTTCCAACAGTTGCAGAAAAATTTGCTGAAACAGACACATGCTCTCTCAGCCCATCCCCATTATAAACAATAGCTGGTACTTTTGAGATTCTTAGTAAGAATTGGTGATCCATTTGATGGCTTGGGACTGAAAGCTCTGTATCCATCATATAGAAGAAGGCAGCTGATACATAATGGTTGCCATCTTCCAATAGTGTTATTAATGCCATCTACTAAACAACTGAACCAATCTACTATGTATAGTATGGAAGGTAAGCTAGCTGCCAGAAGATGGCAGAAAGGTAAACTAACAGAATTTGTCTTTGAGTTCTGTGTTGATGAACACTTTTGAACTTCTCACTAATTCTGTAGATTGTCAGAATACGAGGTCCAAATTAAACTTATAGCAAATTTGATGAAGACATAGAGTTGATTCTGATATGAATCTTATGAATGATAAAGGAGTACATTTTATATATTTAAAGTATTGATTCATACTAATTAATTGGAATGCCATTTAGGGGTCATTTATGATGTTATGGGGTTCAGCAATACAAGCATGAGAATTCCTTCTATTAAATAGAAAATTTATTTCCTGCTCTTTGGAAGGATGAGGCCCATTTTGTAATTGGAGTGTGAATGTTGTAAACAATATTTGCTATTGTTTGATTGCTTTTAGAACTGTATCAAAGAGCCTTAACCATTGTGTGTTATTTTTTGCTATATAGCCTCTAACCTAAGCGTCAATATATATTGTTTTCACGTATTGTATTGATTGTATCAATGTCACATAATTTTGTCAGCAACAGCCTGGTCAATTCCATCTGTCCTGTTTTGATGACTGATTTCCTTATGTCAATAAATTGACAAGTAAGTTATCCAAATGAGCAATCTAAAAAAGATTGCTTTTAATATGCTTTTTTTCCCCTTGGACATTTAGACAACTTTATACCAAGTCTCTGTGCATCCATTATTAGTATATTCTGGCCAGCTAAGCCTCTCTGAAAAGCATGATTTTTACAAAGTAGATCTTTATTGGTTATATTGCTGTAATCAAATTATCTCTATGTTGTTGATCAGGGAGGAATTCTAGACATATAAGTAAAATATTGTATGAATTTTATTGAATGAAGCAATTAGGGCTCTTTGACCTTCTGGTTGCAACTTCTATTTTAGAAAGACATTAGAAACCCACATTTGAAAATGTCTAGGAATTTTCTCTTGGCAATATAGTGCTTTCATTTTTAAAGGCGGAGAAGAAAACTTCACTTTCTGGGTTGTACTTGTCTACAGAAAAATTGTACTGGAGCTTTAGTATGATCCTGACAAGTAGTTTAATCATCCCTGGCTGTAAAATACCTAACAAAGCTTAAGGGGGAAAATAAGACGTAAATTTTATAGAGAGTTCATTGTTTTGGGTACAATTTGTCTATTATTTTCCTGCAGATATGATGATAATTATAACATAGTCATTAAAGCGGAGGTTACTCACCTAAAGAACAAAACAATACTTCTTTGTTAATGATGAAGAGAAAGTTGTAAGTAATTTAGAGGTGAACATAAAGATGGAAGAAGTGAAGCTGTGCCGGGATCCTGGGGATGAGGGAGAAGACACCACAGGCTTCTGTAACACTCAAAATAACAAATGATGCATAAATAGTACAGCAATATTTAATAAGCATTTTGATATCTTTGATGACCACTTCAGAAAATGAACATTATTGAACAAAGTATAAAGCATAGTTTAAAAATTGAATCAAATGACAAGGACCAAGAATTGACAGTACCAGATTATACATACTAAAAAGAAAACAAAAAATTAAGTAATTATTTGAAAGAAAAAGTCTCAAAATGGATGTATCTTTTAAAAACTACGCTGAATTAATAGAAGTTGGTATAGATTCAAACCAGGAACTGGAAATTCTTTTTAATTTATTTTTTGTTTTATATTTTTTTGAGACAGAGTCCCACTCTGTCACTCAGGCTGGAGTACAGTGGCACAATCTCTGCTCATTGTGACCTTTGCCTCCTGGGTTCAAGCGATTCTCATGCCTCAGCCTCCTGAGTAACTGGGACTACAGGCGTACGCCACCACGCCCAGCTAATTTTTGTGTCTTTAGTAGAGACAGGATTTCACCATGTTGCCCAGGCTAGTCTCAAACTCCTGGCCTCAAGTGGTCTGCCTGCCTCAGCCTCCTAAAGTGCTGGGATTACAGGCATGAGCCACTACACTTGGTGGAAATTCTCACCCTAAACATGAGCACAAAGTTTATCTGATAATTGCTCATATAAATAATCTACTTCCATGCAAAAAGTTTAGATCAGTGTGAGAAACTATATTTAAATTTCACAAGTTAGAACTTTTAAATATAATTTATTATATTTTAATTATAATGTACTTATTTATAATTTAATTTTCATTCAGAGAATATCATTAAAAAACTTGTATGTGTTTCTTAAGCTCAAAGGGCACAAAATCTTATTATTATTTTGTAATCAAAGAACAAAATAGGAAAAACAAAACAATGTATAGGAGTACAAGGCATTTTTCACCTTCAATTTAATGCTTATAATGTAGTCCAGGTCTTTGAAGTAGCCTAAGCACCATGGAGCAACCACTTAATATATTTTGATTTGTTTTTATTTGTTTTTACAAATCACACGATGTGTAGATGAGTATTCTCAGGACACTGTGTCAGTAGTAATTTGTATTGGAAAAATTATTTTGCTAGATTTATTAACATTTACTACATTTTTTTCAAGAAATTGTTCATTTTGTCATAAAAGAATGTTTCCATCAGTCTATAATAGCAAGAAGAAAGAATGCAAAAACAGAAATAAAAAGGTGCATGGTGAGTGAATGAACAAACTGTAGAGTGTAAGATTTTTAGGAAGAAATTAAGGAACTGATTCATAAATAAAAGAAAATGGTAATGAAAACAAAGTGAATTGATTGCAAACATGCTGTTGATATAACCATAGAATACCGGATATCCATGGGAGAGCTTATAAATGCTACTGGACATTTGTACACAACTGTGTGTATATGTGTCTGTGTGTGTGTCTGTGTGTGTGTGTGATGAGGAGTTGGGGGAGAAAGGATGCATCATTGTATTTTTTATTCTAGGTTTGTTTTTTATTTGTATGTAGTTACCACAATGATATTCAAATTTTAGGGGAAAAATTAGAATTTTTTTACTTCTGCAAATATATTTAATACAACCCATCCAAATTTCTTCTAAATACATTTTGATACAATTTGTCGACTTATAATTCTTCAAGAAGTGGAATCAGCAGTTGGTAATAATTGCACATCTGTGGTTAATTAGCTCAGTTGGTTGAATCATGGAGCTAATGAGGCCAAAGCCTGGGTTTGATCTCTGCGTGGGCTGGTGAGTTTTGCTCTATTCCTGGGTCGTAGATTGCAGTTCAAACCCAGGCCAAGTATCTCATGGATGCATGCCACTGACCATAAGAAACTGGGCAAGAGAAAGTAACTTCAACAGGTCCAGAACACATCTTCAAACTATATACAGCATCTGCTTGTTAATGTATGAAGAGAAGCATTAGTTATGAACTCAGTACTCCTACAAAAAGACACACAGGAAACTTTCTCTGGCCTCAAATGAAACATTGAGGAATAAGTAATATTAGGAATTACCTAACGAGCACATGGGAAATAGCTAATTCATAACCACAAATAGAATCTATTTCAAATGGCAAGGGAAGCAAAATCCCTGTCATTCCCACACGTTGATTTTTCCTTGGTAGATTGTAAAGGTCTTTAAGGGGTTGGATGAAGAGTTCTGAATCAACTGTGAAATAAGACAAAGGAGGGAGGAGAGAAAGCAGATGGAAAGCCAAAATGTCACATTCGTTTTAGATAAAGACTAGAGGATGTAGTTTAGACCCACAGGTAAATGGGCTCCTTAACACTAACCTCAGAATTAGAGACATTTCCCACCAACATAGAGTAAGAAAACACAGGTCTCCCCAGTGCGACCGGCCTCACTTTGTGGCCTGATAACGCTTTTTGTAGGAAGGTCATCCCCAAGGAGAAAAAGGGAAGAGAAAGGGAGTGTTGTCATATATGGACAGATTGTTTTTCTTACAAACATATAAATCAGATTGGGCCACTGGTTAACACTGAGTGAGAGAAGGAGAGAGGCCTGGATTGTTCCATATGAAAAAAAAAAATCAAGAGTGGAAAATAATTCCTGCCACCCCCATCTTCAACTATATATTTTATTTTTAAATTGGATAAATGGCCAGTGTAGGATGAAAACCAAGAAAAATGCCAGAAACTGAGACTTAGACTGTATGTCCATTGTGGTAGATAGAAACTTGTGAACTTACTAAGAATGAATGTATCTCTGTTGCAGTGTGATGGTCTTTCCTCATGGTCTCCCAAATTTCTAAGGGTAGTTGGTTCCCAGTATGTCTGCCACATTGTGATCACAAATACCATGATCATGAAGAAATGCTTTGTTTGGAAATGCCTACAAATAATGATGGAAGGGCCCAATTGAAAGTAAATATTTTGCTGAAATTATCCATTTACCAATTCATTATCATTAACAATGAACTCAACATAACATTAGTCTAATGAGATAGCTCATTTTTTTTTTTTAAAAAAACAGTTATGTTGTCGAATATATCCTTTAAACATTGTCAGATATATTCCCTTTAGGGATTCACAATGCACTTCGTCTCTTTAATGTTTGACTTTATCACAATGTTTTTCATACTTTGGTAAGTAATCCCATCTAACTGCTGTTTGATAATTTAAGTTTGGGAAACACTAATCAAAACCATAATGTGAGCAAGTTCTTTGTAGTAATATTTTATGATGTTTAGTTTACTAATAATGATGAATAGATAATTTATCCTTCAGTGATGTTTGCTTTAAAAAAAGCTATAAATTCATGGCATAGTAAGTTGAAATAACATTTTAGTTGTTGTGGAAATTATAATTAACAGCTTTTTGTAGATGCTGTTTTGTATTTTTTTACTCTGTTACGGTCTATAGAGAAAGACTCTTGGAGTGCATTTGCATTGCTGCAATTGTGATTTTCTTTTTTTATTATTATGCTTTAAGTTCTAGGGTACATGTGCACAATGTGCAGGTTTGTTACATAGGCATACATGTGCCATGTTGGTTTGCTGCACCCATCAGCTTGTCATTTACATTAGGTATTTCTCCTAATGCTATCCCTCCCCCAGCACCCCCCCGCAACAGGCCACAGTGTGTGATGTTGCCTGCCCCGTGTCCAAGTGTTCTCATTGTTCACTTCCCACCTATGAGTGAGAACATGCGGTGTTTGGTTTCTGTCCTTGTGATAGTTTGCTGAGAATGATGGTTTCCAGCTTCATCTATGTCCTTGCAAAGGACGTGAACTCATCCTTTTTTATGGCTGCATAGTATTCCATGGTGTATATGTGCCACATTTTCTTTATCCGGTCTATCATTGATGAGCATTTGGGCTGGTTCCAAGTCTTTGCTGTGAATAGTACCACAGTAAACATATGTGTGCATGTGTCTTTATAGTAGAATGATTTATAATCTTGTGGGTATATACTCAGTAATGGGATTGCTGGGTCAAATGGTATTTCTAGTTCTAGATCCTTGAGGAATCACCACACTGTCTTCCACGGTGGTTGAACTAGTTTACACTCCCACCAAGTGTAAAAGGGTTCCTTTTTCTCCACATCCTCTCCAGTATCTGTTGTTTCCCGACTTTTTAATGATTGCCATTCTAACTGGCGTGAGATGGTATCTTATTTTGGTTTTGATTTGCATTTCTCTGATGACCAGTGATGATGAGCATTTTTTCATGTGTATTTTGGCTGCATAAATGTCTTCTTTTGAGAAGTGTGTGTTCATATCCTTTGGCTACTTTTCGATGGGGTTGTTTGTTTTTATCTTGTAAATTTCTTTAAGTTCTTAGTAGATTCTTTAAGAATCCTACATGTTATTTGTGGCTTACAAAAAACTTTAACCTTAGCTTATATAGAGATATTGATTGAATTTAGATCTCAGCCTCAAGATTCCATTGAAAGTGGTTATACAGATATCTAAGTTCATTTATTCCTCTTTAATAATACATACAGTCCCATTATTATTTATACAGTTAATTTATCTTTGGGGAAGTCGTCAACAAAATGACATCACAAAAATTAATCAATTACATTCAAATGGAATAAAATGTAATCATGGAGATTCCAAATTATATTAAAAACATCTATATACAAAATACTGTTTAAAATTAGGCCTTTTGTTGCAAAAAAAGAATTTTTAATTTGTCGCCCAGGCTGGAGTGCAGTGGCAGGATCTTGACTCACTGCAACCTCCACCTCCCTGGCTCAGGCAATCCTTCTACCTCGGCCTCCTGAGTAGCTGGGACTACAGGTGCGTGTCACCATGCCCAGCCAAAATTTTTGGATTTTTGGTAGAGACAGGGTTTTACCATGTTGCCCAGGCTGGGAAAATAATTCCTTTTTTAAAAAAGCCATCTTTTGGTATGTTTGTTTATTATGATTCTACTTAAATTCTCACTGAATGCTTTTCCAGAAGTTATTGTAAAACAGAACTCTGAACATTCTTCCTGTTCTTTTCTGCACAAGCAAACAGTCCATCCAGATAATCCGGATTTTGCCAAACTCAAACTTTACTTTTACTTATTTTCAGTGAATTTTACTCCCCGCTTAAAAATCTAGTGATCTAAACCAGACTAAAAAAAAAGTGTTCTATAAAATTATACAGAGAAAATCATTTTATATTGTATGCCTCCTCTTATCTCCATTACCCTCATAGGGGCAGGCAGGCTGGAGCGAGAGAGAAATAGAGGAAGAGATAAAGGAAGAAAAATGCCATAGAATATATGTTTTCCCTGAAAAGCACACTCAGTGAACAAAAGTAGCCCTTGGGTTGCACGGATCCTGGGTTTTACATCATGGCTATTGTTTATTACTTGAAGTAAGTATTATTTCAGTTTATTGATTTGTAAAAGAGAATAATAGCATCTACCCTGCTAAACTTTCAAAGGTATGAACTGACATAATATATGTAGCATCATATAAATGTACAGTCATGTAATATGTGCATATAGATGTACAATAATGTACATGATATAAATGTGTAATGGTAGCATCATCACCCTTTTTAAGAAATGATGCTGAGAAATTTTTCTAGATAGCTTTCTGTTTATAAATATTTTCAATGTAGGTATAAAGTCCTGAGGTGTAAAAAAATGACTGTAATGGCTAATATTTAATTTTTAGTATGTGCTAGACATGTTCTGACTCTTTTAGATGAATATATTTTTATTTAATTATTTCAATGACCCAATTAGGTAATTATTTCCTTTTATTCTTATTGCAAAGGAGAGGAAAGTGAACACACGTTGACTAAATGGCTTACCCCAGGTTACAATGCAAAAAGGGGTTCAGGTTATCTCGTCTACCCTTAGTTTTGACAGGCAATCTCTTCTATAGAATCCTTTCACACAATGTTCCAGCCTCTTGTGAAATTTATTACAGTAAATGAGGCAGGGCATGCTAGTATGCTCATTTTTCTGTGCAGACTCCCTTCCACAGTAACTCCATAGATTTAAAACAAACTTTTGTGCTTTTTTTTTTTTCAACTTTTATTTTAGATCCAGGGGTAACATGTACAGGTTTGTTACCTGGCTGTATTGCATAATGCTGAGGTTTGGGGCCAAATGATTCCATCACTCAGGTACTGAGCCTCGTACCCAATAGCTAGTTTTACAGCCCTTGACCTCCTCCCTTCCTCCCACCTTTAGAGTCCCAAGTGTCTATCATTGCCATCTTCATGTCCATGAGTACCGAATATTTAGCTCCCACTTATAAGTGAAAACATGTGATATTTGGTTTTCTATTTGGCAAAAAATTAACTTGGGACCGTGTCCTCCAGCTGCATCCATGTTGCTGCAAAGGATAGGATCTCATTCTTTTTTACGGCTGCATAGTAGTCCATGTACCACATTTTCTTTATGCAGTCCTCTGTTGTTGGGCCCCTAGGTAGATTCCATGTCTTTGCTATTGTGAATAGTGCTCTGATGAACATGCCAGTGCATGTGTCTTTTTCATAGAATGCTTTGTTTTCTTTTGGCTATATAGCCAGTAATGGGATCGCTGGGTAGAATGATAGTCCAGGTTCTTTGAGAAATTACCAGACTGCTTTCCACAGTGGCTGAACTCATTTACATTCCCATGACCAGTGTGTAAGTGTTCCCTTTTCCCGCAGCCTTAGCAGCATCTGTTGTTTCTTACTTTTAGACAATAGCCATTCTGACTGGCCTGAGACAGTACCTCATTGTGGTTTTAATTTGCATTTCTGTGATGATTAGTGCTGTGGAGCATTTTTTCATATATTTCTTGGCCACTTGTATGTCTTTCAAGATGTGTCTGTTCATGTTTTTTGCCTACTTTTTAATAGCTTTTTAAATTATTCAATTGTATAAATTCCATATAGATCCTGGATATCAGACCTTTGTTTGATGCATAATTTGTAAATGTTTTCTCCCATTCTGTAGGTTGTCCGTTTCCTCTGTTGATAGTTTCTTTTGCTGTGCAGAAGCTCTTTAGGTCCCACTTTGTCAATTTTTGTTTGTGTTGTGATTGCTTCTGAGAACTTAGTCATAAATTTTTTTCCCAAGGCCAATGTCCAAATGGTGTCGCCTAGGTTTTCTTCTAGCATTCTTATAGTTTGAAGTCCTAACATTTCCATTTTTATTTCATCTTGAGTTAAATTTTTGTATATGGTGAAAAGTAAAGGTCCAGTTTTATTCTGCTGCATATGGCTAGCCAGCATCAAGAATAGGAAGTCCTTTCTCCCTTGCTTACTTTTCAAATCAATTTTGTTGAATATCAGATAGGCTGTAGGTGTGCCACTTTATTTTTGGGGTCTTGATTCTGTTCCATTGATCTTTGTGTCTATTTTTCTACTAGGACCATGTTGTTTGGTTACTATAGCCTTATCGTATAAAGTCAGGTCATTGTGATGCCTCCAGATTTGTTCATTTTGCTTAGGATTGCTTTGCCTATTTAGGCTCTTTTATGGTTCCATGTGAATTTTAGAATAGTTTTTTCTAATTCTGTGAAAAATGACATTGGTAGTTTAATAGGAATATCTCTGAATCTGTAGATTGCTTTGGGCAGTCTGGCCATTTTAACGATACTGATGCTTTCAATCCATGAGCCTGGAGTGTTTTTCCATTTCTTTGTCTTTTAGTAGTGTTTTGTAGTTCTCCTTGTAGAGATCTTTTACACTCTGGGTTAGATGTATTCGGAAATATTTTATTTTTTGTGTGACTATTGTAAATGGGATTGCATTTTTAATTTGGCTCTCAGCTTGAGCTTTATTGATGTATAGAAATTCTACTGGTTTTTATACATTTATTTTTTATCCTGAAATTTTATTTAAGTTATTTATCAGTTCCAGGAGTCTTTTGGTGGCCTCTTTGGTTTTCCACTAGTTATAATGGAAATAATTATGATTATTAAAATAATCACTATTATAATAATTATGATTCTAATAAAGAATCATATCATATATGAAGAGAGATAGCTTGACTTATTTTCCTATTTGGCTGCCTTTTATTTCTTTCTCTTGTTTGACTGCTTTGGCTAGCACTTCCGGTTGTATGTTGAACAGGAGTGGTGAGAGTGGGCATCATTGTTTTGTTCTACTTCTCAAAGGGAATGCTTCCAGTTTTTGCCCATTCAGTATGATGTTGGTTGTGAGTTTGTCATAGGTAGCATCTATTATTTTGAGGTATGTTCTTTCAATGTCTAGCTTCTTGAGGGTTTTTATCATGAAAGGATTTTGGATTTTATCAAAAGCTTTGAAGAAGCATTTTGTTAAATTAAGTTGATACTTATTTTTTACTTATTACTAACAAGCATAAATATCTGAAACTGTAGAATAAAACACTTCTACAATATATCACTTCTATTGAAAAAAGGAATTTCAGTAATAATTTGGACAAATGATAGTGAAGGTAGTAGGAGGGGATATTTCTGAAAAAAATTCTGATACATCACAACAAGACTTTATAAGTGTAAAATTAGATGCTGCTTATTATGTACATGGAGAAAGGCATTTTGTAGTTAGTCTGAGCAATAACCTTTTGAAATGAAACATATTAATCATGCTTGCTCAACATATGTAAGAAATCTTTGTAAACACACATGCACGTGTTATCATTTCAGAAGCTCAGGCTAAATAGTTAAATAGATCCATTCTCCACATCCTAGATAAATTTCTAGGTAAATAAACTATCATCTAGATCTATCTAGTTACATTTTTAGATAAATTTATCTGGATACATTTTTAGATAAATTTATCTGGATACATTTTTAGGTAAATTTATCTAGATACATTTTTAGGTAAATTTATCTAGATAAGTTTCTAGATAAACTATCATCTTTATCAAATTCACATATCTGTAGTTAAACACTATGATCACAGATCCATTGTCTGTAAAGTAAATAATGCAAATGAAATTCGGAAGTCAATTCTGACCCCAGCTCTACTGTAGACAAAGTTGTTTCCAAAAACAAGTTTGATTTCAAGTTGTTGGATTGAAAAAAAGCAAAAAACAAAAAAGTATATACTCTGCATATCTAAATATTACTTTTAGCTTTGCTAATCTAGTTCTCTTTTCTATCTTAAAATAACAAATAGAAAGATAGTCTTCTTTTTAAATTGAAAACATAATATAAAAAGTTGTAATTGTTTAATTGTATACATACACACATATATACATATAGACATGCACAAATACATTTATGTACACACATTCTTCCCTTGTCATATCACTTTCCATTTTTATTTTTCTGTAAAAGCATTTTTTTGAGACATGGGTATCACTGTATCACCCAGTCTTTAATCAAACTCATGGGTTCAAGTGATCCTCCCACCTCAGCCTCCCAAGTAGCTGGAACTGCAAGGATGTGCCACTATGCCTGACTCCATTTTCAAGTAGTAAGGAAACACAGATTTGACCAAGTAGTGCTGGGATTTGTTCATTAGAAATCCATTTCAAAAATATTTTGAAAACATGGTCAAGACACATAATGTACCTGATAGCGTACTTGAATTATTCTATCAAAAATATGCAAATAATAAATTTATTGATGTATATACATTACACCTAGCTTTGTGTTTTCTCCTTTCTATCTTCTGCCCAAAGTGGGATATGTTACTGCCTATGAGCCACCATAGAGCAAACACTAGAGTGACTGCTTACTTTTTTTGTAGCCTTCTAGATATTACATCATTGGAATGTCAGACACAGCCTTGAAATTCATACTCCATCTAGTATGTGATTTTTGTAATACTTTAGGAACAGAATAAATTTTAAAATATTTCACAGGATTGTGAAATTTTTACCCACCAGTGTCTAGGTGTACATGAAACTCTTCAGATTTTGTTTTCACCCTTTCTCACCCAACCTCCTTTTTACAACTGCTCTCAGTTATGACCAGCCCTTTACACTTTTAAAAGTACACATGACTTAACTGTCATAAGCCATCAGAGGAAAAACATTTGGCCTTATGTTAAAGAACTTTTTCACATGTTTTATCATTTCTACAAGATTTTAAGCTTTTTGAAGGCATGGAACTATTTCTCGTGTAGCACTTTACACATATGCAGTACTCATTTTTTATTAAATATTAAAGGGGTGAAAGCCATCTTCACACTATTCTATGATTGGATTATCTGTATGTTTTTTCTGGGCCACTGAAGATTAAGTTGAATAAAGGAGGAGCTGGCACAAACCCTGACAGATAGTAGAAAGTTGACATCCTAACAGAGACAAAGAAAGAAGTATAAATGAAGATAATGAAACTCAAAATATAAATAAAAAATAAATATAACAATATAATAAAGAATATAAAATATAAAGACGATGTAGATTAGGGGTAAATAAATTCTATTTTTTAAAAACTGTATGGACCTTCTACTCTGGGCAGTAGGCTACATAGACATTGAATATTACAGCAATTTAAAGGATCGTATTCTTTTTTGTGAAAGACTATCTTGTTCCATTAAGGAGATGGGACACTGTGTTCAATCAAAGTGCGAAATCAAAGCCTGTAATCATGACACCTAGAAAACTAAATTTACCTAGAAAGCTAAAATTATGATAATGTTTTCTGTTTTGTAACTCCAAATGTGCAATAGTTACTAAATATATATAATAAATATATATTTAGATACATATATTTAGATAAAATAATATATAATATATTTAAAAACATATTTTTTATTTTAAAAATTATTTTAAATAGTCTTTGGTTAAGTTAATTTCTAGGTATTTCTTTGGTTAGTTTCTACATACTGAATTTTATATGTGGCTTTTGTAAATGGAATTTTTAAAATTTCATTTTCAGGTTGTTTACTGTTCGCGTATAGAAATGCTACTGGTTTTTGTGTATTGATTTTGTATCCTGCAATTTTACTGAATCAGTTTATGTACAAATCACATACATTCTTTCTTTTTAGTTACACAGGTATTTTGTAAAATAAAGAAGTTATTCATTCACAAACATAATATGAATGAAATTATCCTTGCATTACTCTAAAAATGAATGTTATAGATAAACAAAAATCAATGTTTTCACCCATATTAGTATGGTAATCTAGAAAAGTTTGTATGCAGAACATGGACAGTAAACTCCTTCTATAGTCCATGAGATGATTGCAAGTATAAATCTTACGAGAT
This sequence comes from Pan troglodytes, assembly GCF_028858775.2. Lineage (NCBI taxonomy): Eukaryota > Metazoa > Chordata > Mammalia > Primates > Hominidae > Pan > Pan troglodytes. The sequence continues at coordinate 17,576,693 of NC_072420.2, forward strand.
TTCCATTTGGTTCTCCTGGAGATAAGGGTTGCTTAAAAACTGACGTATTCAGTCCAGTGGCCATTAATATGGGGATAATCTGGAATATTCCATTGTGGATCTGGAACAAATTTAACACAATTCACTACAGAAGGCAGTGTATGAATAATCCATGTGTTTTGCTAATTCTGCCTGCTCTTGGTTCAGTGACATGCTTTTTAAGGAGAATCTGTCATTACACATGCAGAAGACATTCAGGCCTGGGGGATATCACTACTCCAGCATAACCTCAAGTTAGTGGGGAGATTAAAGTCTGAAGTCAAAATTATTTCATCTGAAGTCAAAATTGTTATAAAATTGAAAGCACATACTTGAGGGTAAAGTGAGGTCATAGAGTGACTTTTCAAACGCAGAATATACTCTCTATAACTGAGAAAAGACAGAGGAAGAGTGCCTGGTGGGCTGTGGTAAACAGAAAACCGAGGTGCAGCTCCTTTTGTGCACTCAGACACCATACTGGGTTGTAGACTGGATTCACTCTACCTTTCTAGGATGGCATTAATTAATTATTATTCATTTTTCATTCTTCAAAACACCCACATTTACACCTAGATATTGCTTGAGCATATTCATTTGACTGTGGAGAAACATACTTATCAAATAATCCAGTTGCAATAAGGGAATAATGAACAGGTATTTTCAGTTCTGGGGGTCATGCCCTACCCAGCAGTACTCCCAATTAATGGTTCAAATATGGGATTGGCTCTTCACTGGGCAGCTCTGGCTCAAGCTTCACTTCTTTCCAAAGGCTTTTCCACTTACTTGAGGTGATGCAATTGATGATGTCATATGTACATTTGATATTGAATCAAGAAAGCCCTGATGATGCCTCCCATTAAATAGAAATAAATGTCTTGAATATTTATGATTTTGTTATTTAAGTCTGAATAAAACCTTTCATTTGCTAAATGGTTGTTCTTATAGCCCATCCTTTCCTTTAAATCTGAAATTAGTTAATACATAAAATATAACTCCTAAGTGGTCAAGAAAGATGCCAGACTTCCTAGACTGCTATACTTAACATGCAAACCTCACTTGGCATGTAAACCAGAAAATGAAATATTGTGAATGGTTACCGTAAATGTCTTCTTAAACGAAGTCCAATTAATAAAACAACTAATAGTTTTACTGGTCTGCAACATCTTTGACTACCCAAATTTATTCATTTTAAACTTGGCATGATTTATCATTTTTAACTCAATACAGCACTAGAACCTCTTTAAAATTTCATAGAAAGAAAGGATTTATGACATATATTTAAAATTTATTGGCTAATTTTTTTTTAATTTCAAATCAATTTATTTCAGGCCATTGTAATCTGGTTTATATGGTCCCAGAGGGATGACTGTGGAACCCCAAATTCTTAGACCAGTCAAAACCCCACTGAATCTGCCAGACAAAGATTGAATGAAGACCTGAAGGCCAAATCTCTAGATCTGAGAAGACAAAATATCCAAAAGCAGCAGAAGAGGCATTATACAAAATTACTTAGAAAAAGCCCTTATATTAAAAATTACATATTATTCAGTTTCTCTGTTTTGGAAAATTAAAAATTAAATGTACAATTTTATAGTTATTACAAAAGTAAGGGTTAAAACCCTAAACCACTTAAAACACCAGTTTTACCACACACTTAAACACAGAACTCTTTTCCCCAATGCATGATGGGTAGCATTATACTAGCAAAGATAACCGTACTTTATGAACTTTATACTTGTGTAAGTTGATTAGGGAAACTATTTTTAGAGTTATCAATTGAATCAATTCACATAAATTGCTTGGCACAATATCTGTACTTTAGAGGTGCTTAAAACTATTATTATTTTTCTATTTGTGTGTGTGTGTGTGTGTGTGTGTGTGTGTGTTTTTTTTTTTTTTTTTTTTTTTGAGATGGAGTCTTGCTCTGTCGCCCAGGCATGATCTCCGCTCACTGCAAGCTCCGCCTCCTGGGTTCACGCCATTCTCCTGCCTCAGCCTCCCAGGTAGCTGGGACTACAGGTGCCCGCCACCGCGCCCAGCTAATTTTTTGTATTTTTAGTAGAGACGGGGTTTCGCCGTGTTAGCCAGGATGGTCTCGATCTCCTGACCCCGTGATCCGCCTGTCTCGGCCTCCCAAGGTGCTGGGATTACAGGTGTGAGCCACCACGCCTGGCCCTATTTGTGTTTATTAACTAAAATGTTTTAACTATAACTTTTAAGTGTGTTAATACATATTGACTCATGTCAGTAATGATAAAACCTCATTTCACTTTTTGGTTGGTGTTTTAAGAACTTATGTTTATTTAAAATTCATCATTCCACTATGCAGCCATCAAAAGGAATGAGATCATGTCCTTTGCAGGGGCATGGATGAAGCCATTATCCTCAGCATATATACATTATTACCTCAAAATATACATTATTACCTACTATCATTACCTGCATTTAGGCCTTGCTTTTAAATTTCTCTTTGTGATTGACATGGTTTTCTTTCTTTCTGACAAATTAATTTCAATATCCTTATTATTGTCATCAACTACTTTATCCTCCTGCTTTTCATGCCATCTCTGCCCCTCCATCCATCCCTATCAAGTGTCACCTACAACCACAACACACCATACCACATTGTTTCTTATAGGCATTTTTTTTTTTTTTCTGTTGCCTAGGCTGGAGTGCAGTGGCACCGTCTCAGGTCACTTCAACCTCCGCCTCCTGGGCTCAAGCGATTCTCCCGCCTCAGCCTCCTGAGTACCTGGAATTGCAGGTGCCCATCACCATGCTCAGCTAATTTTTGTATTTTTAGTAGAGACGAGGTTTCACCATGTTGGCCAGGCTGGTCTCGAACTCCCAACCTCAAGTGATCTATCTGCCTCAGCCTCCCAAAGTACTGGGATTACAGGTGTGAGCCACTATGCCCTGCTTCTTATAGCCTTTTTTATTAATCTATTTTTTCCCAACTTCTTGGTCTAAATAAATCTGAATTTTTCAACTAGTTTGCCTCATGCAATTTTCTCCTCTATTGATTCTCAAGGCATGAATCATCAAAGCGGTCTTGTCAAAAGGAAACATTATTTTTTTACTAAAATTATGAAGAAATTGAAGCAAATGTGATTTCAAAGACCTAACTTTATCCAATTTTCTACTTTTTTCCAAGCTCTACATTTTCACAGTAAAACTTCTGTTTTATCTTTTAACAACATGATAAAGAAAAACACAGATGGAAGAACATTGAGGGGGAATTCCTAAATGGGAGCAGTTAGCAGCTATGAAAATGTAGATATTCAAGAAGAAAAGAAAAAGTAAGCAAAACTGAATCATGAGACCATAGAAGAGTCAAAAAAATGTCAATTTATCTCAGCTTTCTGCAAACTACAACCCATGGGCCAAATTCAAGGTCTGTTTTTGTACAATCTACACATTAAGAATGGTTTTTACAATGATACGTGTTAGAAAAATGTTTAGAAAGTCATATTTTATGATGTGAAAATTGATAAAATGTTGTTGTCCATAAATAAAGTTTTATTGGAACACCATCACACTTTCATTTATGTATTTTCTATGACTGTTTTTATGCTGTAACAGCAGAATTAAGCAGTTGCGACAGAGATCATATGACATGCAGCATGTAAAACATGTATTATCTAGCCCTACATAGAGAAGTTTGCTGTCTCCAGATTTAGAACATTCCCCTAAGTTAATTTTCCCAGCTGATTACATCATTGAGTATCAGCTCTGGAATTTCAAGTTCAAATAAACCAAGGAGTACCTTCAGATTTTTTCATTAGAGTTTTTCTTTACAGTAACACAAGGTGGGAGCAAATAACCAGTAAGAGCAGTTACCTTCGTGTATCTGTCGTTTTACAAAAAATAAACTGTTCATTTTGGGATAACTGTAGACTTATGCAGTTGTAAGAAATAAAACAGAGTTAGGTTAATCTTTATCCAGTTTCTCCAGTGCTAAAATCTTGAAAACTGTAGTACAATTGGAAAACAACGAAACAGTTGTGCAAAACAGTACAACTGAAAACAATATTATAGCCCAGATGTTAACATTGATATAGTCAAGATACAGAATGTTTCCTTTACTATTAGAATCCCTTGTGTTGCCCTTCTATAGATACACCTGCTTCTCTCTCAATCCCATCTCTGCCTTCACTCCTTAGCAACTTACCTGTTTTCCATTTCTATAATTTTAACATTTCAGGAGTATGAAAATGTAATCACAGAATGTGATCTTTGGGGATTGGCCTTTTTCACTCAGCATAATTCTCTTGAAATCAACCACATTGCTGAGTTTATCAATAGTTTGCTTCTTATTGAGTAGTATTCCAGGGTATGAATATACTACATTTTAACCACTCATCAGCTGAAGTACATCAAGGTGGTTTCCAGTTGGGGGCTATTGTGAATAAAGCTTCATGTATAGATTTTTCATGTAAATAGAAATTTTTATTTTGGGGGAATAAATTCCCATGAGTCAAATTGCTGGACCATATGTTAAGTGTTTGTTTCATTTTTAAAATAATTTGGCAAACAATCCCCAGAGTGGCTGTATCATTTTACGCTTTTGTTAGTAATATATGAATGATCCAATATACTCACCTACATTTGGTGTTGCCACTACTGTTTTGTTTGTTTATGTTAGACCTTCTAACAGGTATGTGGTGATATCTCATTGTGGTTTTAATTTGCATTTCCCTAATGTGCTTGTTTGTCATCCATATAGCCTCTTGGGTAGAATGTGTCTTATATGTTTTGCCCATTTGCCATTTAGACTGTTTGATTTTTTGACTGTTGAGTTGTGAGAAGTCTTTATGTTTTCTAGATACTGGTCCTTTTTCAGATAGATGGTTTGAAAAGATATTCTTCCAATCTGTGGCTTGTCTTTTCATTCTCTTAATGGAATTGTTGGGTAGGAAGTGTAATTTCTCCTCGACGCTCATAAATTCATAGTTCAAACAGACTTCAGTAGCAAAAGACAGATTAACAAGAGAAAAACAATCAAGTTTATTAATATGCACAGTGCCTATCACTCGGGAGAAACTTCAATGAAAGGTAACACAAGGGAGTGGCTTAGAAATCTGGTTTATATAGAATCTTTGACAAACAACAATATATTTTAGAGAAGTGACATGACAAAGAAAAGCAGTTTTAGGCTTCCAGAGGCAGGAAGCTGTGGGAAGTTAAATATATAGAAAAAAACTAATGGAGTAAGGTTTGTTTGTAGATTCCTCTGGTGCCATCTCTCAGCTGATAAGAGTTGTTTCCAGAAAGAATTTATACCTTCTCCTTACATGGAAAAGGGGGAGGATAGACAGAGCTCTTCCTTTGTTGGCTGTTTCGTGATTGCCTTTAGCTCAACAATATTTGTGTCACAGAGGCACATTTTGGGGTGACATCTCTGGTTTCCTTCAGAGTATTTTATGGAGCAAAAGTGTTTAATTTTGATGAATCAACTTACCAATTTTTCTTTATGTATAGTGATTTTGTTATAAATTCCAGTAACTCTTTGCCTAGTTCCAGGTCCTAAAGATCTTGTTTTGTTATTTTCTAAAAGTTTTATAGTTCAATGTTTTACATTTAGGCCTGTGATCCATTTTGAGTTAATTTGTATGTAAGATGTGTTATGTAGATCAAAATTCTCCCTCTCTTCCCCTTCACTCCCCTCCTCTCTTTATTTGTCTCTCTCTCTTCCTCTCTCTCTCTCTGTCTCTCCTGTGGCTGTCCAATTGCTGTGACACCATTTGCTGAAATGACTATCTTTTTTCTATTGAATTGATTTTGGGTCGGTCATGGCTGTAATCCCAGTACTTTGGGAGGCCGAGGCGGGTGGATCATTTGAGGCCAGGAGTTCGAGACCAGCCAGGCCAACATGGCAAAACCCCGTCTCTACTAAAAATACAAAAAGTTAGCCAGGCATGGTGGCACACACCTGTAATCTCAGCTACTCAGGAGGCTGAGGCAGGAGAATAGCTTGAACTTGGGAAGTGGAGGTTGCAGTGAACCAAGATCGTGCCATTGCACTCCAGCCTGGGTGACAGAGCAAGACTCCGTATCAAAAAAAAAAAATGGTTTTGTATCTTTGTCAAAAATCAGTTGTTTCTTGGGCATGTATATATGAGCCTCGTTCTAGATTCCCTGTTCTATTCCATTGATTGGTGTGTCTGTCTCTCTGCCAATACTGCCACACAGTCTTGATTAGAGTCACACAGTAAACTACTACTATTTTTATTATTACTAATTTATTTTACATATATTATTAGGTCTAATGTTAGTATATTATACTAGTTAAAAATCAGTCTTTACATCAAATAGACTAATTCCTGCTGCTATATATTTTTTCCCAAAATTGTTTCAGTTATTCTAGTTCCATTACATTTCCAAATACATTTGGAATACTTTTATCTATATCTATAATAAATCTTGCTGGGGTTTTGGTCAGAATTGAATTAAACGTGTATATCAATTTGGAGAGAACTAACATCTTTGTCGAGACTTGCAATCCGTGAACATAACAATATCTCTCTCCAGATCTCTTAGGTTTCTTATCAGCATTTTGCAGTTTTCATCACACAAGTCCTGTACATATTCTTTTATCTACACCTAACCAGTTCATTTTTTTAGCAATTCTAGATAATATTGTGTTTTTACCTTCTTGGCTTATTGCTGATCTTAGGGAGAAAGCATTTAGTTTTTTACCATTAAGTATAATGTTAATTATAGGATTTTTTTTGTAAAAGATCTTTATCGAGTTGAGAAAGTTCACCTGTGTTCCTAGTTGTCTGAGAATTTTTAGTCATGAATGGGTGCCGAATTTTGTCAAGCGCTTTTTTTAAATTTTTGCTTTGATTGATATTATCATGTGATTTTTCTTTTTTAGCCTGTTGATGTGGTGAATTGTACTGATTGATATTTGAATATTAAACTGGCTTTGCATCCCTAGAATATACCTCACCAGGTCACTGTGTACTAGGTTGGTGCAAAAGTGCTTGCCATTTTGGACCATGAATTTTGAATCATTAAAACTAGGCTCAAACACATCTGTATTAATCAAAGTAAGAACCATTACAATCAACACAATTTTGCCAACAAGAAATAAGTTTGTTTACTCCTGTAGCATAAAAATCCGTGCTTTGAGATTCGAGGAACTTTTGGAAAGCACTTTCTGCATCCTGCTGGTTGTGGAAGCGTTTTCCCTGCAAAAAGTTGTCAAGATTCTTGAAGAAGTGGTAGTCGGTTGGTGAGAGGTCAGGTGAATATGGTGGATAAGGCAAAACTTCATAGCCCAATTAGTTCAACTTTTGAAGCGTTGGTTGTGCAACATGCAGTCAGGCATTATTGTGGAGAATAACTTGGCCCTTTCTGTTGACTAATGCCAGCTGCAGGGATTACAGTTTTCAGTGCGTCCCATCGATTTGCTGAGCATACTTCTCAGCTATAATGGTTTCACCAGGAATCAGAAAGCTGTAGTGGATCAGACCAGCAGCAGACCACCAAACGGTGACCATGACCTATTTTGGGTGCAAGTTTGGCTTGGGGAATTGCTTTGGAGCTTCTTCTCAGTCCAACCCTGAGCTGGTCATCACAGGTTGTTGTATAAAATCCACTTTTCATCACACGTCACAATCTGATCAAGAAATGGCTCATTGATGTTGTGTAAAATAAGTGAAGATGACACTCCAAAACGACGATTTCTTTGATTTTCACTCAGCTCATGAGACACCCGCTTATCGAGATTTTCACCTTTCCAATTTGCTTCAAATGCCAAAAGACCATAGAATGGTCGACGTCGAGTTCTTTGGCAACTTCTCATGTAGTTGTAAGAGGATCAGCTTCTCAGTTGGTCATTGTTAACTCCCAATGGCCGGCCAATATGCTCCTCATCTTCAAGGCTCTTGTCTCCTGTGCAAAACTTCTTGAACCATGACTGTACTGTAGGCTTATTAGCAGCTCCTGGGCCAAATGTATTGTTGTCGTTGATGTATTACCCATTTTGAACTCAAATAAGAAAATTGCTTGAATTTGCTTGTTGATTAATGTTATTTCCATAGTCTAAAATAAACGTAAAATAAACAGCAAGTAATAAGTCATTAGCAAAAAACATAAAGTGAGAAATGCCCATTAAAATGATGTATAACATAACCACATTTATTTAAGAATGTATTTCTTTTTTTTTTTCTTTTTTTTGAGACAGAGTCTTGCTCTGTCGCCCAGGGTGGAGTGTGGTGGCGCGATCTCGGCTCACTGCAAACTCCGCCTCCTAGGTTCACGCCATTCTCCTGCCTCAGCCTCCCAAGTAGCTGGGACTACAGGTGCCCACCACCACGCCCAGCTAATTTTTTGTATTTTTTTTTTTTTTAGTAGAGACGGGGTTTCACCATGTTGGCCAGGATGGTCTCGATCTCCAGACCTCGTGATCTGCCCACCTCGGCCAACCAAAGTACTGGGATTACAGGCGTGAGCCACCAAGCCCGGCCAAGAATGTATTTCAATACAAATGGCAAATTCCAACCATGTACTCACCTAATATAATTCTTTTTTATATATTGATGAATTTTATTTGCTAATATTTTGTTAAGAAATTTTGTGTCCATATAGATTCCTCCTCTTACACTGTCTTGTCTGATTTAAGTATCGCAATAATGTCAACTTCATAAAATAAATTGCGAAACGTTCCCTCTTCCCTATTTTCTCAAAAAGTTTATGTAGAATTGGTGATAAAACTTTCAATAATGGCCAGATGCGGTGGCTCATGCCTGTAATCCCAGCACTTTGGGATGCCGAGGCAGGTGGATCACCTGAAGTCAGGAGTTCGAGACCAGCCTCGCCCACATAGTGAAACCCCATCGATACTAAAAATACAAAAATTAGCTGGGTGTGGTGGCGGGCGCCTATAATCCCAGCTACTAGGCAGGTTGAGGCAGAAGTATTGCTTGAACCTAGGAGGCAGAGTTTGCAGTGAGCCAAGATTGCACCATTGCACTCCAGCCTGGGCAACAAGAGCGAAACTCCATCTCAAAAAAAAAAAAAAAAAAAACCTTTCAATATTTGTTACAATTATCCAGCTAAATTATCTAGGCCTGGAGATTTCTTTTTGAGAGAGTTGTTAAATTACATATTCAATCTCTTTCTTTCTTTCTTTTTTTAAAATAGAGACAGGGTCTTGCTTTGTCACCCAGGCTGGAGTGTAGTGGCATGGTCATAGCCCACTGCAGCCTCAAACTCTGGGGCCAAAGCCATCCTCCCACCTCAACCTCCTAATTAGGTAGGATTACAGGTGTGCATCACCACAACTAGCTAATTTTTAAATTTTTTCGTAGAAATGGTATCTCACTATGTTGCCCAGCCTGGTCTCAAACTCCTGGCCTCAAGTGATCCTCCTGCCTTAGCCTCCCAAAGCACTGGGATCACAGACATGAGCCACCATGCCTGGCCTTCAGTTTTCTTAATAGTTATAGGACTCATTTCATTATAGGGATCAGTCAAGTGATCTAATTCATGTTGAGTGAGTTGTGGTAATATGTGTTTTTAAATAATTGGTTCATTTCATCTAAGATATTCAATTTATGTGTTTAGTGTAGTTTGCAGTGTTCCCTTATTATGTTTTGCTGTGTGATATGCCCTCTTTCATTTCTGATATTGATAATTTGTATATTCTTATTTCTCAGTCTTGCTGAGGGGATGCCGATTTTATTAATCTTTTCAAATACACATGTTGTTCATCGATTTCTCCCTGTTGTTCTGTTTTCATTTTTGTGTACTTGTGCTCTTATTTTCTTTCTCTTCTGCTTTAGGCTGATTTTGCTCTTCTTACTCTTGTTTTTTGATATTAGACCTTTGATTATATATTTGAGACTTTTCCTCTTTTCTAGTTTATACATTTATTGCTATTACTTTTGCTCTGAGCACTGCTGTAGCTGTGTCCCACAAATTTTGATATGTTGTATTTTCATTTTCATTCACTCCAATTTATTTTTCTTTCACTTGAGACTTCCTCTTTGACTCATTAATTATTTAGGAGTGTGTTAATTAGTTTCCAAGTGTTTGGAGATTTTCCTGTTATCTTTCTGTTATTGATTGCTATTTTGATTATATTGTGGTCTGAAAACACTTTCTGTATGATTTCAGTTATTTTTAATTTGTTGAGATGTGCTTTACGTGCTATATAATGTGACCTATCTTGGAATATGTTTGTTTGTGGGCACTTGAAAATAATGTGTATACTTCTGTGGTTGGGTGGTATGGTTAATAAATGTCAACTAGATTCTGTTGATGAATGATTTGTTGGATTCTATATCCTTGATAATTATCTGTTTAATTGTTCTGCCCATTATTGGGAGATGTGTGTCAAAGTATACAACTATAAATGTGAACTTGTCGGCCGGGAGCGGTGGCTCACCCCTGTAATCCCAGCACTTTGGGAGGCCAAGGCGGGGGGATCACGAGGTCAGGAGTTGGAGACCAGCCTGACCAACATGGTGAAACCCCGTCTCTACTAAAAATACAAAAATTAGCCAGGTGTAGTGGCATGCACCTGTAATCCCAGCTACTCAGGAGGCTGAGGCAGGAGTATTGCTTGAACCTGGGAGGCGGAGGTTGCAGTGAGCCGAGATTGCACCACTGCACTCCAGCCTGGGTGACAGTGAGACTCCATCTCACAAATAAAAATAAAAATAAAAATAAAAATAAAAAAATAAAAATAAATAAATGTGAACTTGTCTGTTTCTCTTTTCTGTTTCATACTCTACATATTGAGCAGCTTTGTTTTGGTGCATACACATTCAGGGATGCTATGTCTTCTTGCTGGATTGTTTCTTTTATCATTGTGTGATGTCTACCTGTGTCTCTGGTAATTTTCTGTCCTTGGAAGTCTATTTTATTTGATATTATTAAAGACACTCCTGTTTTCTAATGTTTGACTAATATGCTTACTTTAATCATTTTACTTTCAACCTGTTTATATTGTTATATTTAAATTTTCATTGTAGACAGCATATAATTGGGCCATGGTTTTTAAATCCACTGTGCAAATCTCTGCCATTTCATTGGTATATTCAAACAATTCACATTTACTTCAATAATTTATTTATATGATTTAAGCCTGCCATTTGAATAGTTATTTTTTGTTTGTTCTTTCTGTTTTTTATTTCTCTGAGTTTTTTCTCCTGCCTTTTTGTGGGTTACTTAAACAAATTTTAATATTTTTAGAATTTTGACGTATCTAGAATTTTTTTTTACTAAATTTCGTTATGTAATTTTTTAGTGGCTGCTTTATGTATTATGTTACATATACATAACTTATCACAGTCTACTAGTATCCTCATTTTAGCATTTCAAGCAGTTAAAAAATCTTACCTACTTTTGTACCTTCACTCTTACCCATTTATAATATAATTGTCTTAGATATTTCCTCCACATGCGTTTAGCACTATATCAGACAGTGCTCTATTTATGTTTCCACAATCAAACATAATTTAGAAAACTCCAGAAAAGGAAAGTCTGTTCTATTTGTCCATATTTGTATGTACTGAATTCTTTCTTCCTTTCTAAACTTCCAAGTTTCCCTCTTTTGTCTTTTCCATTCTGTGTGGACAACTTCCTTAGCCATTCTGTCAGGTTAGGCCTGCTAGTTGAAAATTATTCTAGTTTTCTTTATCTAACAATGTTTTCCTTTCCCCTTCATTTCTAAAGGATATTTTCTATGGATATAAAACTCTAGGTTGATAGTTCTTTGCTTTCAGCAAGTGAAACGGTCATGTCCTTTCCTTTTGGCTCCCATGGTTTCTGATGGGAAACCCGCTGTCTGAATCATTTTTCCTCTATAGATAAGACTGTGTTTTTTCCTGCTCTTTTCAGATTTTTTCTTTAAGTTTTTGTAAGTTTGACTATGATATGCTTTAGTATAAATTTCTTTGGTTTTCTTCTGTTTGTGGTTTGCTCAGCTTCTTGAATCTGTGTCCTTTTTGCTATATTTTGGAAGTTTCCAGCCACTATAGCCACTATTTCTTTGAGGATATTTTAAGCATTGCCCTTTTTCTCCTCTCTTTCTGGGATTCTAGTGACACAGATACAAATGTTTTATTTTTTGTTATAGTTTCACAGTTGCCTAAGTCTCTGTTTTTAAGTATAGTTTATTTCTGTTGTTCAGATTAAGTTATTTCCATTATTCTTTCTTCCAGTTCACTGATTCTTTCTTCTGCCTTCTCCACTCTGCTGTCAAGTACATCCCTTAGTTTTTGATAATTTCAATTATTTTATTTTTCTGTTCTAAAATTTTATCTGATTATTCTTTGTATCTTCTATTTCTTTGTCAAAACTTTTACCTTTTTCGTTTGTTTCCACTATGCTTATAATTGCCTCTTGGAGCATTTTCATGACAGCTGCTTTAAAATCTTTGTCAGATAATTCTAACATCTCTGTCATCTCAGTGTTCGCATGTATCAATAGCCTTGTAAAAATTCAGTTTGAGATCTTCTTTCTGTTTTGGGTGACAAATGATTTTCAGTTGAAACCTGGACATCTTAGGTATTATGTATGAGGTTCTAATTCTTATTTAAACCTTCTGTTTTATCTGGCTTCTTCTTACACCACTCCAGCCGGGAAAAGGGAGCATGCCGCCTTGTTACTGCCAGATATGGATAGAAGTAGCTCCTGCTCTTCAATGAACCTCCGTTGGTTTCTGCTACCAAACTGACCTCCACTGATATCTTCCTGGCGAGAAAAAATGGAGTAGTTTGTTGCTGCTCTTATTGTGGTCTTCACCAGTGCTTTAGAAGTTGAGGGATAGCATGGTAGCCTCATTACAGCTGGACAGTTTCAAATGTTCTCAATCTCCACCAAACCTCCTCTCATACTACCTCAGTGGAGAGGGAGATGGATACCTCATTATTGTTGAGTTTGGGGTGGAAGTCTAGACTGCCCATTTAGTCAACATAGACACTGCATGTAGGGTAAGAGAAGAATCTTGCTAACCCCCGGCAGGGATGAAACTCCTAGATTCCTGCTCAGACTTCTTTTACACTACTCTGGGTGCTGGAAGGAGAGGGTGTTGGAATACCCTGGCAAGGATCAGCGTCTGGGCTTGCCACTTTGCCTTTGCAGGTGTACATGGGGATGGGACCATAATTCTTTTTGTGGTGTTCAACGAGAGCAAAATGATATTGCTTTCTGTCTTTCTAGGCTGCCCCTTTCTTGTTCCTTTGACTAGAGAGAACAGCCTTTTGTTGGAACTTTGTTTTTTTGTCTGAACCACTTGGCATTTCTGGGTTGCAGGCTTCTTCAGCTCTGAGGTTTTGATGTATAAGGTAAAAATTTTAAATCCATGTCATTCCTTGAGTCCTTCAGTCTCTAGCTAGTTTTTCATCTTCTCTCAGCTTTTCAGAGTCTCTTTAAATTTCTTTGATATGTAATGTGGAGAGATTTTAGTTGTACCTAGAAGGGGAATTAGAAAAAACTATGTCTACTCCATCTTTCTACAAGTGAAAGTCTCCCATTACTTTGCTTCTTTTTAAAAATTGTTTTTAATTGGGAAGACAGCATACAATTTTCACATCAGATTCTTTCAGGAAGTTCAACAGAATTATACAAAACTAATCATGAATTTAGTATTAAAAAGGAAACCTTCAGACAGAGAAAACATCTCTAATTTATTTTTTAATATCCATTTTACTTCCACTTTGCAATTTCCATCGGTTTGTTTCTTGACAAGTTTGTCTCTTTTAGGACCTGCAACATCTCTGTTTAGTAGTGAGCTTTTCTCATTTAAAAGTACTTACTGAAAGACTCCCACATGGGAGTCACGTCAGTTTCCTTCACTGATGTTCTCCTATGCCTATCAGAAGGCCTGGCACATACTAGGACTTAATAAATAATCTGCTGAATAAGTGAATGAGAACTGGAAATTTAAATTTTTATGTCAATGAATGTGTCATCTACTTTCTTGTTTTGCTGAATCATGGGGCTTAAGTTTCTGCCAAGCACTCTTTAAATATGTGCTTAGGACACTAGCAGATTTGTCCAGAATTTTGCAATCTAGAAAAAAAGCAATTTTAATTTTAGCCCGTGTGTAAATTTTTAGTTTATGGTTTAGAATTGCATTATTTTGAATTACAAATGGGGAGGATGACATGATGGTTCTCACGTGTGTGTATGTGTGTGTACACATTCACTCCTATCGTTGCTAAAGAAAGTCACCTGAAGGACATGGCACAAAAACAACCGCAAACCATTTTTAGTTATGTTTCCTAGATGCCTGAATCTTTTCTCAGATTTTTTTCTATTAGACAAGTCACAGTTTGATTATCTTTGAAAGTCATTGTTATGTATTGTGCAGTGTATGTGTTTACACATGGAAAAGGGGCAACATTAATCCATCATTTGGGGAAGACACTGAATATAATGTTAAATTTTTTGCTAACAATCATACTTTAGATAAAGATTCTCCAATTATTGCAACATTAAAAAAAAAAATAAAGTTAAAGGACATGGTTCTTTTTAGTGCCACTCAGTATGTTTGGTTTCTGTACTAATAATGCTTGCTTTCCTGTTTGGCTTTAAATTCTGCTTAAGGAAATTGTGAAACATTTAATTCACTCTACTTTTGTTAGAAAGTATAGAAATGTTCGTGCATGGGATTCATTGCCTGCTAGAATGGAAATTCATTGGGGAGGGGAACCATTTCATTTTACTACCTAAGAGCTGTTGACACAGTCCCTGCATCTTTCAAAGGCATCTTTCATGCCACACGGGCAAACTGTAGCCAGCGAAGAAACAGAAAGAGCCCTTCTCACATATGTCAATCTCAGAAAACTTGCATAGCAGCTGTGCTAGGTACTGATGAGGATTACTATAGACCCAGTTGCAGGGTTTTATGTGGATAAAGAGACAACTGGCTTTCTCAGGGGAGCACTTTGTTGGAGATTGCAGCAATAGTGCATCCCTGCTGTTGCTAGAAGACATTGTGACCATGTAGTACAAAATCAGTGCCAGATAAAATCAGAAAGTAACAAAAAGCAAGAAGAAAACTCGGAGTTTTTTTTAAATCTTAAAGTGAGAGACGAAAACAAATGTTCTGGGCTTGTTTCATTCACTTGTAAGGAAAAGGAGACAGATGAAGGGATGCCTTTAACTCAGAAAACTTGAAGGGCTTTCAGTCTTTTCATTTGAGAACCATTTGGGTGTGTTGAGAAAAAAAGTTGCAGAGTAGGCATGTTCAGACCTTTATTTGCTACATTTGGTAGGAAAGATTTTTTTTTTTCCCCTCTTAACTGCAAGAAGCCAGAGTTTTCTGTGCAAACGAAACAGGCGTTGCAAGAATCAGATTCACTTTGGACGACTCTTCACATTCCAAGTCATCATTGCGTTAGGCAGCACAATTCCATCTCTGGTTGATGGGCAGAAAAAGTGGGCAGCTTGCCAGGTAGACGTTTCCATGACTCCCAGCCCCCAAAGGTGATGCGTTTTTCAGCTAATTCAATGAAGAGTGGGCTGAACTTTGGGTCTAAACGAGACAATAGCTGCCTTCGCAGTATCAGCAGAATGGTTGATGGGAGTGCACTCTACATTTGGCAGAGAATCATGTGACCTTACGACTGAGATTTTGTGATGGTGCCAACGGAGACTTGGAAAGCAGCAACCGTCCTGACTTTTTTCTTCTTTTCTAACATGGCTCAGGAAATGGTGGATCTTAATACTTGACTTTAGCCAGACTCAGCAAGCGACTGAGCTTTGAAGCACAACTTCGCCTTTATTCTGGGTTTTTGGCAGGCCACCAGGAGGCTGTCCCTTTCACGCCTGATAAATTCTGCTGCTTATCTCTAAATAGAAAAAAAAAAAAGGAAAATAATAATAGAATATTGAGGCATAACAAGTGAATTCTAAAATTGTATGTGCTTTTTGTTTTTTTTTTGTTTTTTTGTTTTTTTGCCTTTTCTGACTGGTGATTTGTATTTTTGTTTTATTTATTTATTTATTTTATAGGTTACTACCTTTCTGCTTGTAGAAGAATCCAAGTAGTTGGGTCTTTTTTTTTTTTTTTTTTTTTTTTTTTGGTTTATAATGAACAGGCATTTGAACTGGGCAAACAGGACGACAGCAGCAGTGAGCATGAGATCATTGCATTGCAGCACTGTAGCAAACTGGCACCCTGCCTTTACACCCCTTTGGTTCAGGAGACAAACGTGTGCAATCCTCATTTCTAAAGTCAGCACAGCCTGGAAGGATTCCTGGTCTCTCCCACCTTCTACCATTCTGCTGCCAGTGACGGCAAGGATTGGTGTAGCTTCTGCGCAGTGCTTTGTGCCTGGAATACCGAGAAGGAAGAAAAAGAAGACAAGCACCCTGGTCCTTTTCTAAGAAATTACAGGCGCCCTTGAAGAAAAAATCTGAGTGTGTCCTACTACATGCAAGAGTGCTGGAAAAAAAAAAAAAAAAAAAAAAGAGACGCTCCTGCTCAAAAACAAAAACAAAAGCAAACAAACAAAAATCCAAACCAAAACAAACCAAAAAAAGCAAACATTGGCTGTATAACTACAGAGACATCGGGCTTTGTAAATCAGCTTTTTAAGGCAACATAACCAAATGAGCCTTCTTTATTTTTATTATTTCAAACCATATGGCATAATTAGCAATATATTGCACTTGGTGAAATCGCACCTTTCATATCAGGTATAACTTTTTTTGTTGTTTTTCTTTTAAAGGCTACTGTTATATAAAAGGGAATCCTTGAACTTTCAATTTACTCTTATTTAACTCATTGCCCACTTTACTCTTATTAACTTTTTCCTTTTCCTCTCTTGCTCTAATCTTGATTAAAATAGAAACTTAAGGAAAGATAGAAAAATCTCTATGAAAAAGACAATACATGTTTTTACGTGGGGTATACACAGAAGTTTTGGAAAGATATTAATATATCTGTGCTTTTTGTGTCCAGTATTAGTTTTTGCTATCTAAGAAAAGTGAATGTTTAGACCTAGTGGGTAAAAAAAGTAAATCTTTCATGTGACTTATAATTTGAAATGTGAAAGAAGAAACTTTTTAACTTGTAGAAAAGGGTTATATTAGAATATGCATTGAATGACTGATAAATAAGATTGCTTTTGGGGAAGTTATATTCAAATTATTTACAAAGATTTCAGTAGAACAAAAATAGGAATGAGAAGAGCATGTTCTCAGTTGCTAGGTAGAAAAGAAGCTTCTTTCATAATAATATGCTCTTTTAAAATACATTTTAAAAGAAGTACTTGTCCTAGAGCAGTTGCAAAAAGCATTGGAAATATCAAGTGTATTAGAAAAAGTACATGCAAACTTGTTTTAAGTTCAGAGCAATGTATTGGCTCAGCAGATAACTGCATTGCATTATAATTATTTTGTCTGTTTGTAGAAGTAAATTGCTAAGCAATTTAAGCATTTTATTAAAAAAACAGTTTTGCCTGGTTCAGTGTGAAAGGATTAGCAGATGCATTCCAGCTATTTTAGTTTTGATAAAAAATGTTTCTAAACAAGTGTAAAAATAATTTTTAAAAGAGAATGCTTTTGAAAAATTCAGCAAGTATCAATGAAAACTATAATTTGCATACTAAGAATTGACGTTATAATATTTCGGTAAAAATATACTTTGGTAATCTGTTATGCTTTTAAAATCATATTTTCTTATATTACAAATATGTAGGGTAAACAATGAAAAATATAGAACTGATTAATTCTGCCTTTGTGTTTGCTATTCTATGAACAATTACAGGAAATTGCAAAATCCCTATATACTGATAACATTGAAATAAAACGTTTTGTTGGTTATTGTTCACTAATTATTTACAAAATAGCTCTTGTACCTCCATGCTGCCTCAGCTAATGGTACCCCAACTTTCACTGGCTTAATTAATATTGATAAACCTGTTTCCATGTTTCAAGATCCTTTAGTTTAAAAACATTATTTTAAATGTTATTTTTAGCAGCCATTAATCTCTACACTCTTAATTATCTTATTAAGCTCCATGCCAAATCCAAATCTCTTTTCAGCTTTCGCTACTTCATTGTGCAAAACCTAGTCGCTTCTCTAACAGCCATCGTCCTTTCACTTTCAAAACTGTTACTGTGAAAACAACACGAACCAAAATGAACGCATAAATGCAAACTATGAAACCACTTTATATGTCATATGAGTAGCCTGGGTGGGGCCCTATGAGTCTTCCAAGGCTTTAAAAAAAAATACTTTAAAAGGTTTTGCCCATTTTGATATCGTGTTTTCTTCTCGATCGTCTACCCTCATTCCCACTATCCACTCAGATGCTCCTCCTAGACAGCAGTTGTCTGATATTTCTCCTTTTGTGGTTGTTTTAGGGAAAAACTTAAAATGGATATGAAAAGTGAAGAAAGTGATCATAGGAGAAAACCATTTCAGGTAAAAATAAAAAACAAAGAGCAAATAAGATTTACTGTTTTTAAAGAAAAACAACATTCTTTTGACTGTGTTTTGTTATAAGAATTAATTTCATATTCTTTATGAGTGTAACTGTTGAAATTTTATTGATGGTTTTCATTTGAAAATGTGTGCTATGACCTGCCTTTGTGAAAAATTTCTTGTGGTCAATTGGGCAGTTTGTGTCCCATTGAATATATGTCTGTGTATCCATACGCTTAAGATAGGTGCAATACGGTTTACTAGAAAGCTTTATAGGAAAAGAAAAAAATTATATTTTCTTATTTGTTGTACCATATAAAAGGAAGTGAAATCAGGAGGAGGGGAATAAGGTCATGCTTTTTCATCTGTTTTACATGACCTGATAAGACAATGAAACCAAAACATGCTTTCTTATAGTTATGGTAAAACTAAACCCAATGCTGCCTCTTATTTCACATTTGCATTTATAAATATATGTTGAAATATTTTTACTACAACTGAATGTATGATTGTTGATTATTTACTATAGTTTTTAATAATTATGAGGACAATTTAAGAATAAATAATGGTTTAAAATTATGTAGAACACATGATCTATATAAAGGCTATAAAACGTATTTATTTCAAAATATGCAAAATCACTAAGCAATTAGTATGTAGTATTATTTTACACAATAAAGATATAATTAGGAAATGCTAAGTGATTATAGATGTGAAATGATTAATGATTGTACAACTTATCATTTTGTTGCAGTTGAGTTTACAATCTTAAAAAAACGTGTATGTGGCTGGCTTTATGTTTACTCGTTTGTGTGTTTGCTTGTTGTCTGGTGGTTTAAAACATTTTTTAGTAATATTTTATTTTTGCCCAACCTGTTGACCAGATGAGAGTCGTATGTAGCCATGCATTTTAAGTGTATCTTTTTTGAACAATAAGTTTAAATATATTTTATTTAGGAAAGAAGATATCCTATGTCATGTAATACATCTGGAGTATAAATGTTAGTGTGGAGTATTAGTAATCATGCCATTATCGTGCCATTTAGTTTAGTTTTATATTAACTCATCCAAATATTGTAAATTTTAGCACCATTCCAACTATAGACACAGATGTATATATTTAAGGCTGATAATAACTTCCTGTATTCTCTACCTAGTGAACAAGATCTTACTGTTTTATGAGAAAGTTATAATGTTACCAATTCCTTGAAACCAGTAACTAAACTAGTTTTATAAAAATTAAAATAAGCACGGCCTAACTCATACACAATTAACTTAATAGTTAATTTGGTTTTAATTATAGGCTCGTAATACTACATTCATGCCTCACAATTATATAATTCATACATGCATGTATGGATTCTTTTTTCTTTTAAAACTCATCATCAATTAGAATAGTTTAATTCCAAAATATTTACTATTGAAACAAAAGCAGTTCGTGAAAAATTTTTCAATAAACTACTTTTTAAATTCTCATGCACATAAATTTGTATTTAGTTTTGAATATTTATGAAGGCCTTTAATGGAGAATATGCATCCTTAGAACTCAGCATTTAAAACATTTACACTAAAGGATCAATATTATTTTTGACTCTTAATTGCATCAGATATTTACAACAAATTCTATATTAATAGGGGGCCCATGCAAGATGTTGCCCATTGGCATAAACCCGTAGATCCGATCTTGTGGTGAAGTGGACCGCACAAGCTCGCTTCTATGGGTCTGTGTCAGTGTGGTAATCTGACAAAATGCTATACACAGTGCCGTTCAACAATAGTTCAGTAAAATCCTGTTAAACTCCAGTAGATTATATGCTTTTGAAGTCATTATATTTTCCTTTGTTTTTAATGTTTATTTTAATCGCTGTCTGTCTTACAAGGCAGGCTTCAATTCTCAACAACTTGGAAGCGTTTATATCACACCCATTCAAGTTCGATTCCATGTACAGTAAATTGCATAAGAAAGTTGAACCTTTATAGCAGGGTTTGGACCAGGATCTGAATAGATTCTGTTCAGAAACTTCAGTGCATACTGTAGTGCTTAGTGTACCTCTTCAACTTCAGTAAGAAAATTAAAGACTACCATTGGATTTATATGTTTTTATTGAGCCTATTTCTCCTGAAAAAATGAGGCTGAATGCAATTGACTTTTACTATTAATTGCAACTAGAACTATGGCAGGTTAGATGGTCAGAAGACATTTTACGTGACCTATGCTGGAAACCCAAGTGTTTAGGTTAGTCCTATGAGAAACAGTTAGCAGCAAAGTTTACTGGTAAAATGTTAGAATATTATATCTATATCCTTGCCAAGCCCTTAGGTGTATGGCTGCCATATTTGGAGGAGCTGACTGAAGATATGATAAGGAGTTTGAAGCAACATTGGAAGCTGTGTGCATCCGGGTTGAGGTAGTAGGTTGTATGGTTTAGAGTTACACCCTGGGAGTTAACTGTACAACCTTCTAGCTTTCCTTGGAGCACACTTGAGCCATCGAGGAATTCTTCATCACTTTAACCTGATTGAGCCAATTTCTGTGCAAGAAAGTAATGTGTCATGAGTATCTTGGATCATTGATTTGGGCCTTATATTACATTAAAATGATCATTTCAGCCCTATTAGATTATTCCATTTGTATCTGCTTATGAACAATGTCAAAATGGTATTTCTAATGGGTTGTCACTCCATGTTCAAACATTTTAAGAAAATTGTAGGTAGTGACTTAAATTGCATTAATATTAAAGCTTTTTATCATCTGTAGATTAACAAAATTCAGACCTTAATTTTCAAATTGATCATTGGTCTATTTATATTGGCTGCTTAGACACTACAATAAAAAATGTCTGCTAGAGTTAATAGCTCCCATAGCACATTATTTGAGTTTTCCTTATGACACATCACTTTCTACCTTATGTTATGGCTATTTATGTGCTTGCTGATTTTTTCCGCACTAGACTGTAAGCCCCTTGAGGGCAAAGTCCATGTTTTATTTTTCACTGTATCCCCTCCAATGCCTTACTCATAATGAGCACTAAATATTTATTGGATTAGTAAATGGAGTATAAGACCTCACTCTGTGATGAGTTTCTATTGAATATTTGAATGAGTTATGGCAGTGGTCAAACATCTGAGTTTTATTTATTGCTTCTAAAACTGTTTAAATTTAATTCCTGGACTGCTCTGCATCAGTAATACATGTGTCGATTTTTGACTGTGTTGAATGTGTTCATTCATTCTAAACAGATAATTTAAAATTTTGAAGTACTTTTTATCTAGAATAAAAATAATAGAGTAAATTCATTTTTACTAATTAGTTCATGACAGTTTATGATCCTACACTTAGATAATTTATATTTCTGTTGAATTTAAATACCTTTCTTTCCAGATGAATCATTTTTAAAAGAAAAACGATGCTAAAAGAGCATCAATTTCAACTAAATATTCTATTTTAAGTCTCATTTAACAATATGATTTTTAAAAATTAGATTTGTGTCTTTTGTGTATTTCCCTCGTCTCCTGCCCTTTATTTTTGTACAGCTATATCTGTTGAATAAACCAGAAGCAACTAAACCAGAAACATGTCAATAAATTAATAATAAATATGTACATAAAGTATAATTTGAGAATGTGAACACATTTTTGTTTAAAGGAAAGGCACTTTATAATATTCTTTGTGTTACAAAGCAAATGGGACTCTTTGGAACCTTAGTTTGCTGTCAACTTTAGCAGCTGTTAGTGGTGTAATTTGTGTAGTGAGGCTATCTTACATAGATCATCTTTCAGACACAGGATTAAGTAGTTGTTGATGTTAGAACTTTAATTTAAGACTCCAAATATGAAACATGGAATACATTAAAGAGATGTTTAGATGCAAATATATATTAAGGACCTCAAGATACTGGCTATGTGGTGCTGACCTTTCTGGAATGCTCAGGCATCCAAAATATCTTAATACCTAGAACTTGCTAACAATGTAGTGAAGAAGGAATGGCTACCCCCAACATGTAGAACATGTGAGCCTTAGAAAGTGAATACCAGTCACTTCAAGCAAAATAATTTGATTGGTCTACAGTAGTAAAGACTCTTTCTCTCTGTGAAAGAAAAATATTTGCAAGGACTAATCAAGAAGCAATGAATAAGAGGCAGTAGACATAGACCTAAAACAAACAAACAAAAAGACATGAAGAGATGAAAAGGAAAGTGACTCATAGCAAATAGGAACACCATTGTGTCTAATGATGGCAGTTCAACCCACGGATGAGGGAAAGGGACAACTAAATGGGTAAACAATTGTATCTTTATAAATAGTTTTTTCCTTGAGAGCCTAGGATCCCTTTCCTATGTGTTTCTATGTATGTATCTCCCAATACTAGGTGTATTTATTTAGAAGCCAAATCTATTGATGGGCCAAATAGAATATGATTGCCAATAAATGTCTATTTCCTTACAGTGTAATGGAGTTAAGTGCCTCACAGAGGTCAAGTAAGATGTGCAGTTTAAGGATAATCTTACAAAAGTACTATAATGAATTGTTAGAATTACAGCCTCTTTTATATACTATCATCTAAAGTGAATGAGTATAATAGAAGAATAATTGAAGAATGGTGAAGATGTCTCTATGATTCATTATGTTAGTTATGTAGAAATCATAAGAAAAAATCTGACCAGGTGTGGTGGCTCATGCCTGTAATCCCAGCACTTTGGGAGTCTGAGGCAGGTGGATCACTTGAGGTCAGGAGTTCGAGATCAGCCTGACCAAAATGGTGAAACCCCGTCTCTACTAAAAATACAAAATTAACTGGGCATGGTGGCACACACCTGTAATCGCAGCTACTTGGGAGGCTGGGGCAGGAGAATAACTTGAACTCGGGAAGCGGAGGTTGCAGTGAGCCGAGATCATGCCATTGCACTGCAGCCTGGGCGACAGAATGAGACTCTGTTCTCAACAACACAAAACAAACAAAACAATAAGACAGAAAAAAATCTGCAAGGTGGAGGATATAGTTAGTACCAATGAAGAAAATTTTTAAAACTTCTCTGTAGGATAAGAACACTACGTGGAAGAATTGTATGTTTGCCTTTGATTCATAATAAATTTTGCTACTCCAGGTATGAGGGCTGTGTAACTTGCTACATGTTTATAAATAAATGGCAAATGTCAGATATACAAATTGATAGGATTTTTTGAGAAACCAAGATATAGGACCACTGCTGATGTTAGTTATTAAAAATAGTTAAATTATGTCTAAGAAATCAAAGCGAAAGATTGTTCATATAGAGGGCTTATGTTCAGCTATGGGGAAACAACTAACCAGACTGAATAATTTCCTTAAGAATTTTAAGTGGTCAAGTTTAACTGTAGACTGGCGTTTTCACATCTGGTAACAGAGTATGACAATTCAGGAAATTATTAAATATCAGTGAATCATACTTCGTTTAACCAATATTTCTTTTGATATTTTGGGGCACAAAGTTGGATATATCTTTATGTTCATACTGGTTGATTTACCTCAAATGCTTTGTGGGATGAGGCAGGAAGGTGTTTTAGAGTGGGAAGGGATGGAGGGAGAGAAGAAGGGAAGGAGGGAAGAAAAGTAAAATCAAGTGCAAAGCAATCAATTGAGCCTCACCAGAAAAGTCCATTATTAGTTTATAAGAACTAATGAGAGAAAGTAACTATGAGAGAATCAGATGAATTACTTGGCAATTGGACTGGGTCTTTTTGAAAAAAATCCAATAGTCCATGAACTATGTTATTAGAATAAATGAATGATTTCTGTAAATAATAATTTAGATTCTCTTATTCCCTATTATCAAATGCTGACTAATGAGCACAGGTGATTCCTCAAGATTACCCAAATGATCTGATACAGGATTCCGTCTTCCTGAGCATCATTTCACACCCATGGCTAGTTTCTCTGCTACAGGATAGAGGAATAACTCCTGAGGTAACTTATCTTAACTCTACCTATACTTGACCTCTAAAACCCTTTGGGAATGCTTGTGAAAGATATACCAGAAGAATACTTTACTCTTACTTTAATGCCTACTGCCCAAGCAAAACTAATACCTGTTATTATTATGTCATTTAACATGATAATATCATGTTCATCTACAAATCCTTTACTGATTCTCTAAGATAGAATTTCTCAGTTTTGAATCCTCAAGGCCCTTGCCACTTTCATTCCCACAGGGATTTCTCTGACTTCTATTAGTAGTATTTACAAGTGTCCAAAGGGACTGTGACTTGCCTTTGTACCTCTTGTAATGTACATGCTTTACTTTTTTAACTATGGATATATTGAATCAATGCCTGTCATCTTGAGTTGAACTTTAGATCATTTATGGGCAATGATGAGAACTGCTACGCACCTTACGATAAACTTGGTTTCAGCAGTAAAGTCATGGGTTACCCAAGACATCTCTAGACTCTCCAGAATGTATTGTCATGGTATTAGGAGTATTCTAACGGTGCCTAGGTCTGCAGCCCACTCTTGATTAAGCATGTGATATACCAGTGGAAATGATTTAGGCAACCAGCCAATCACTATAATTTGTAATAAATCTAAGCCCCTTTATGTAAGAAATCCACGTCTGTTTCAAACTGACAGCTCCTACCATAATGTTTAGCTTATAGGATCCATTCACCACTCCATTTTGGTGAATGAGCAAAAATTTTTTAAACAAAATAAAAAAGTGTTATATATTGGAGCAATTCTATATTTAAGTAGACTTCTTCAAACTTTTAAAGTTTAGAATTTAAAATAAATTAGAAATATCACTTTTGGGGGGAATTCTGTTTGATGATAATTCTTGATCTCTTAAAATTGGCATTGTCTTGTGTGTCCCTTAATTTTTAACCTTATTCTATGCTATGTGAAGGCGTGAATTAAATCATATTTCTCTCCTACATCCAATATCTCTTAAATCCCAATTTTGTTTCTCTTCATCTGAACTCTTAGAGTACTTATTTGACAACAATCATAGTCAGTCTGTGTTTCTAATTACTTTTTATATGTTTATGTAGTATATAAGAAGATTAGATCATATGCTGTATAATTTGTGTAAATTTGTACACAATAGGCACTTAATAAATTGTGCTTTATTGAAATTAAAAATAAAATTGACACTTATTAATGATAAGAACCTTAGAGATCAAATGGCCCATTTTCCAGATGACCAAACTGAGGCCCAGTTTCTTTAATGATTCTGCCAAGGTCAATCTACTAGTTATGGACATAACTCAGATTTCAAACCATTTCAGTGACCTATCCAAGAAGAAATATTTTAGAATTGCTGTCATTAGATTTTTAGTTAGTACTCCATTTTAATGTGTCATTAAACAAATTTTAATAAAGTTGATTGAAATTAGAGAATAGACTTTTGTTTCTGAAAGGCTATAAATCACATAGTAATTTAGCTTCAAGCTCAAATATGATAGACATATAATTAAAATGATTTAAAATAAACTCATCCTTTCAATTATTTCTTTCCAAGTACCATTGCACCCTCATTCTTCTAGGCAAAGAGAGGAAGTTATCTACCTCAGTTACATTCTGATATTTCTCCTCCTTCTAGAACACTTCTCCAAGAGAGGAGAGTATGGCCTAGCAGTTGGTGGTGTATCTTAAGCAAAAAGGAAAAAAACAAACTATATATTGTTCAATCTGTTAGCACTGTGTTGCTCAGAAAAATGAAAGTTAATATTAAATGGTAACCGTAACTAAATCCAACTTCAAGTTTCAATTGTTCATGCCCTCCATGAGATAGGCAAGATATTATGTAAGGTGCTTTCACAGGGATCATAAACTTAAGTAACTTCTGGGTCCAGGTAGTATAAGCCAGACTTTTAAGACAAGGGGAAGTAATGGGGACTGTGGTAGACCAAAGAAGGCATATTTACCTTTAAGATATTTCAAAATAGGCCAACGTCGTGGCTCACGCCTGTAATCCCAGCATTTTGGGGGGCCGAGGTGGGCGGATCGCCTGAGGTGAAGAGTTCAAGATCAGCCTGGCCAACATGGTAAAACCCCGTCGCTACTGAAAACACAAAAATTAACTGGGCGTGATGGTGGGCACTCGTAATCCCAACTACTCAGGAGGCTGAGGCAGGAGAGTCGCTTGAACTGGGAGGCAGAGGTTGCAGTGAGTTGAGATCACGCCACTGCACTCCAGGCTGGGCCACAGAGCGAGACTGTCTCAAAAAAAAAAAAAAAAAGATATTTTAAAATAACTCTTGTTAGTATGAATTTGGATCCCAAGGGCAGCCAGTTTTCCATTTCTGATATGAAGGTATCAGATAGTAAAGCAAAATTTCAAAAAACTTGTTATTTTGATGAAGCTAACAGCATCTTTTCATAAAGTTAAACTAGATAATTTGGGATCGTTTTACTACTCTCAAGTCATTATAAAGTTCATATAAAAGACAACTTCTATGCTGACATTGTTATTTCAAATACATATGTATGTTGCATGACAGTCGACATGGTTTCTTGAATTTAACTGACTAATGAAAAATATTCATTCATCAAGCAATAATTAGCAACCACAATATTATTTTGATGTCATTTTAATAAAAGAAGTGTAGTAGTAGTAGTAATTGTAATATTCTTGGTAGGAATATATAATTTTCAGTTTGTATTTGCATATAAACCTCAATGTACAAAAAATGAAATTCTTATAATTCTTATGCTCAGGTAATTGATGCTATAGATGGATAAATATATAGCATTTTCAAGTTAGAAAAAACAAAATGTTAAATAGAATGAAGACTAAGTTCAAGTATTCTCATCTCCATATAAAGTCGGGCAACTGAGTAGAGTTCAACAGTAAAGAAACATTGGTATTGTTAATTATATTTTATTGTGTTATAATTAAAAGACCAATTATACATAAATCTGGAATTAGATCAGGTTCCTGTCCATAAATTTTTGATATAATTTAATCCAGTGAATCTAAATGTGTAAAAGAGAAATGACAAAACCACTTATGAAAACACAGAGTTTCTAGTAGTAAAAAAACATGTATTGTCAATTTTGTTGTCTGTTGTAGAAGCCTTCTTATTTAATATAATTGGGATCAATAGTCAATGAGTTAATAAACTCAGATATTAAAATAAATTGATCTTAAAAACAAATACATACACACAACCTACATTTTATTTAAATTTTAAACACTTGATTATATATTTATTTGCCAATAATTTTATGTAAACCAAGAACATTTTTTTTGGTTTACGTTGTTGGTTACAGATTATAGTCATCCTTCCTTTCAATAAATCCTATAAGGCATCATATATGATTTCTAATTTTTCATTGCGTCATGAATGTCTTTAAGTAAGTTCAAATCCAATGCAAAGAAATCTAAGAGCAGAATTCTACTTTCTCCAATTTTTTTCTAAGCTTCTGAAATTGTCTTTCCCACATGTTATTCTATAGCATTATGGGTTTTTTTTAAGTGACTGAATTTTATTAAATCTTCCCTAAATATTCAACTTAGAGGTATAGAACAACGATTCTCGTTTTCTTTACAATTATATTTCAATTTGTTTATGTGATATTTAATTAAATTGTGTAATTCAATATATGCAAAACTGGCATAAACTGGTTTGGGAGCAAACGTAATGGACTCCAGGGAGGCATGTAAACCACTTGGTGGGAGCAGACATGTTCAACTGGGTGTTCCAGAAATCTTGATGGCGACGGAACTGTTCTCTCTGCACTGTCCAAAACAATAGCCACTGGCCACATGAAGCTATTGAGCACTTGAAGTACGTCTAGTGTGACTGAAAAATGAATTTTAAATTTTAGTTAATTTTAGTTGACTCAAATTTAAATAGCTACATGTGGTTTGCAGCTAAGGCAGTAGGCTGTGCCGTTCTAGAGAGTAGTTCACTTGCATTTAGCATTTAGCAGCCAGGATATCTGTTAAGAATATCAGATAATCTGCAAAGTGGCTAATGGTTAAGAATACTACTGTAGTTGAATTAAGATACACTTAGGAAATGCAGATTGATTTGGAATGTGTTTGTTTTGCTTTTTTTGTTTCATTTTATCATCTTTTACATTTGTCTTTTTTTCTATTTGAGTCTAAATTTAGTTTTGAGGAATTTTTAAAACTTTATTCGAAATAAGGAAGCCAATGAGTAAAACGTTAAACACTACAGAGATTTACAGCTCTTTATGTAGCATTCAATTCAACCGAAAACTAATCAGAAAGTAATGACATTCCTTCTCATATTGGCAAAAAGAAAGTTCTTAATTCAGGATAATAGATCCATAGGAACCATAGGATGAATTTGTTGAGTCTTTAGAACCTTTGAAATATTTATATTAATAGTTTAAATGTATGCGAATGTGCTTGTATTTGTTTTGTTTGTTTGTTTGTTTTTGAGATGGAGTCTCACTCTGTTGCCCAGGCTGGAGTGCAATGACACAATCTCGGCTCACTGTAACCTCTGCCTCCCGGGTTCAGGTGATTCTCCTGCCTCAGCCTCCTGAGTAGCTGGGATTACAGGTGTGTACCACCATACCCGGCTAATTTCTGTATTTTTAGTGGAGATGGGCTTTCACCATGTTGGTTAGGCTGGTCTTGAACTCCTGACCTTGTGATCCACCTGCCTCAGCCTCCCAAAGTGCTGGGATTACAGGCGTGAGCCACCACACCCTGCCCAACGTGCTGGTATTTCTAAGAAAAACCCAGGCTCTGTCAGATTTTCAAGAGAGTGCATAATTTCCTCAAAAAGTTAATAATAACTCCATGAGGTTACTGTTTAATACTTTTTGAGGTGCCTGAATTTAATTCAGTGTAAACTGTGATAGAATCGAAAGCCTTCATTTACAAATATTGTAAATCTATCAATCCACATATATGTTAAATTATAAAATGTATACATGTTATTAAATATGTAAAAATTTTATGTATTGCACAATATATAATTTATATGTAATTAATAATACATTTATAATTTAATTACTTAGATAAACCTATGGAACAATGTTGACATAAGAAAAAAGGTAGCTTAATTCTTTGGAAGGACTAAATTAAATTGGATAGGTAAAATTGCTATTATATTAAGTTTGAACATTTAACTCTAAATTACTGGACGTATCATAAAAATGTAGACTGAAGCCACGCATGGTGGCATGCGCCTGTAGTCTCAGCTACTCAGGAGACAGAGGTAACAGGATTGTTTGCGTCCAGGAGTTTGAGGGTGTTGTGAGCTGTCATCTCCAACCTGGGTGATGGAGGGAGATCCCATCTCTAAAAAAAATAAAATAAAATAGATTGAGCCATCTCTCAGTTTTACAATATAAGTACATTTACTTTTTATTAATGAATAACTGGGCTTATTAAAGTGGTGCTTTACAAGTGAGGTTTATGAAACATAAAAAGATAGTCATCAGTTTCATGCTAAATGAGAGAACTTGCCTCATGTGAAAACATCGGGAAAATTAGAAAACTGTACTTTTATGTGTTTTTAAAATAAAATATTTGTTTTAATGTATTTGTATGTTTCCCTTTTTAATCACAGTTGGTCCTTGAACATCACAGGGGTTAGGGGTCCTCACCCCCGGATGTAGTTGAAAATTTGGGTATAACTTTTGACTCCTCAAAGGCTTAAGTACTAATAGCCTACTTACTGTTAACATAAACAGTCTTACTGATAACATAAACAGTTAATTAACATATATTTTGTATGTTATATGCATTATATACTATATTCTTACTCTAAAGTATACTTGAGGCTGGACACAGTGGCTCATGCCTGTAATCCTAGCACTTTGGGAGGCCAAGGTGGGAGGATCACCTGAAGGTGGGAGTTCGGGAGTTCGAGACCAGCCTGACAAACATGGAGATACCCCATCTCTACTAAAAATACAAAATTAGCTGGGCGTGGTAGCTCATGCCTGTAATCCCAACTACTTGGGAGGCTGAGGCAGGAGTATTGCTTGAACCCGGGAGGTGGAGGTTGTGGTGAGCCAAGATGGCTCCATTGCACTCCAGCCTGGGCAACAAGAGCGAAACTCTGTCTCAAAAAAAAAAAAAAAAGTATTCTTGAGAAGAGAAAATGTTATTAAGAAAATTGTATGAGAAAATATTCCACTGCTCATTAAGTTAAAGTGGATAATCATAAAAGCCTTTATCTTAATTGTCTTCAAGTTGAGTAAGCCAAAGAGGAGGAGGGAGAGGAGGAATTGGTCTTGTCGCCTCAGGGGTGGGAGAGGCGAGGGCAGAGGCAGGAGAGGCAGGCACACTCATTGTAAGTTTTATTGAATAAAATTCACATATAAGGGAACCTGTACAATTCCAACCTGTGTTGTTCAAGAGTCAACTGTAACATTTTTAATCTATCAACTACCAATTCCAAAGACATCAAGTAGGATGGCTTCCACTGCAATAGTATTAGTCTTCTTATAAAAGTGAGAAAACCAGGGTCAGGGAGTTATACATATAAATTCCTTACAGCCACATTAAAGGTAAATCCCAGACTGAAGCAGATATATCTTACTCCAAAGGATTTGATTTTAATCATCTTGTTATAATGTCTCCTGTGACAGAGAATTAGAAACTTGAAAGCCTTAGGTATCCACAGTAAAAATTTGCAAGTAAGGTTTTTCTCTGTTTTATTTAAAATGAATGTGCAGCCTCCCCAGTCCAACTGACCAGCTTCCTGTGCTTTCAGAGACCTTTTCTAGACCAGCGTTACAATTTGGAGATCCACACAATAAAAGTTCAAGGAGCTGTTTTCTCTTTCTGAGTTTTTAAAATATAGACTAGCATATGGTTACTAAACCTAACCTATCTAAAAACAGCAAATATATTTGCTTCTAACTGGGGATTTATCAGGTTAATGTGGTAATATGTTTATTTGAGGATTAAAAAAAAATTGTGCATTATCACTCAGTCTTTTAACTTCAGATTATTTCCATTTAAAAATTCTAAGTATTTCAAAACATGGGAGAACAATAAACTTTACGTCACAGACTACTTGAGATTAACTGACTAATATTTGGGAAGCATCTATATAACACAGTTTCTTACATAATATAGGGGCCCAGAGAAGACTCTGTTTTTCCTTCCCCCGCTTCTGATGATTAAGAATCACTTGACCCTCACTTACTGTTGTTTTCCTTCCTACTCTGGGTTTTAAGACCTTTTAGAACAATGACCCTCAGCTGGGCATGAATGGGAGGGGAATGTGAGGTGGGAGGTGGGTGTGGTTGAAAAAGTCTTCAATACTATTCAGATTTTACCTCTGCATGGGCACCCATTTCGGTAAGAATCCATTCTGTGATATTATTTCAGAGGCGAAGGAAAGGCTACCCCTCCTTCAAAATAGCTTGGTCTTACATTGCACATTTAACTTAGAGCACAATGACTATCCCTTGTTCTCCAGTAATATAGTGGTTGAACTCCACCCTGGAGTCAGGATCCCTGAGTTTATAGTGAGTCTGAGTCAACACCAACTATAAAAGCTGACCTTTTCATCAGTGCTTTGTGATCTTTATCTATAATGTGAAAATTATAACACCAATGTTGCAAGATTTTTGAGAGAATTAAAAGATTATATGCACATGACCTTTAGCAACCATGATGCCTAGTAGGTAATAGGAGTTGAATAAAAGGTAATTACTATCATTAGGCATATTAACTGAGGCAGTGTATTGTTCGCTTATAAAGATTCCGCATGCTCAGTGCTGCAGAATTTATATAGGCAGAGCCATCGCAAGAAATGTTGGGAGGTGGTTTTTTTTGTTTTTGTTTTTGTTTTTTCTCTTATCTTCAAAACATCATGGCACTGCTGCCTGGATTTGCTGGTTTGAATAGGCCACATTTCAGCTATTCTTTTCATTGTCAGGTCATGGCAAATAATAAGTCTCACCTTTTCTTTCTGAAATTGCATTCCCTCTTCATTCATCTGAAGTTAATTCTTTTCTTTTTTGTATCATGCTTATTTTGCAAACATGAACAATCTTGTCACTACCGTGTATATGCAAATAAAGTGAAATGATAAATTTCTTAAGTGTCTCCGTTTTTCTATCTGTAGAATAGGGGTCATAATCCCTTCCTGTTGCACTTTTCCAGACAGTTGAGAAAATAAAAACACATAATGTAGAGAAAAGAGCATCAGTATTCTCATAAATAGAAAATTAAGCCATTTAGACTATGTACAGGAAGTTTGATTAGTAGACTTCCAGAAAAGAAGTGGCAAAGTATTCTTTAATTGTTCATTCCCTAAGAAAAAGCTGTCTCTCTCAATCTTTTGATACCTCTGTCTTTCTTTCCCTCTCTGTCTACCCGCCTCTGTTCTGTGAGCCTAGATCCTGTTAATATTTTCTCTCCTCTACTATTTTCATGTCTGCATGTAATTTTTTTTCATATCTAGCCAAGTGCCAAAATAACATTATGTTTGATATATAAATTAATTTTTTAATTAAATCAATTAATGAGAACAGCTAGAGAAATGTAGATTTTAGTTCACATGAAACTGGAGGGTACTGGCTACGTTGTAATTAATATATTAATAGTTTGTCAGTCTTGGTCATTGTCTTGGTCAGAGGATGCCATAGGAAGCTAGATCAGTCCTGTAATTTCTTCCTATTTTTTTTTAAATAAAGCTAATTATTTCCGTATGAGCTAGGTATGCACTCCATACCTGTTTGATAAGATTGATTACATTAAACATTTCTCACAGGAAAATGAGTCTATATTTTATGTTTAATTTTAATTTTCACTTTGTAGAAACTAAGTTCAGTGTGCCATGCTGGTCCAGTGAAAGCATATGCAGTAATTTCATTGTAACCAGTTTTCACTTTAGATAGTGGCCAGGAGATGTTTGAACCGGGTTATGAGTTTGTGAGGTTGTGAGCAGGGTTCTTCCTTCTTTCCCTAGGCTGGATAGAGTACTATGGCAGGGTATTGGATGGTTTCCCAAAGCAGGATAACTTCCAGGGAGGAAGCAACACAAATGTCTGAAGTTCAGTGGTATAATGCACTTTTATTACTCCTCTGCTCCTGGCCTACAAATCTGCAGAAGAGACATATGAGGGCCTCAATACTCTCCAGGAAATAGCATCTTTTTTTTACCCTCCCCCCCTTTTTTTTTTCTTTTTTGAGATGGAGTCTCACTCTGTCACCCAGGCTGGAGTGCAGTGGTGTGATCTCGGCTCACTGCAACCTCCGTCTCCTGGGTTCAAGCGATTCTCCTGCCTCAGCCTCCCGAGTAGCTGGGATTACAGGTGTGTGCCACCACACCCGGTTAATTTGTTATTTTTAGGAGAGATGGGGTTTTGCCATGTTGACCAGGCTTGTCTCAAACTGCTGACCTCAGGTGATCTGCCCGCCTCGGCCTTCCAAAGTGCTGGGATTACAGGTGTGAGTCAACACGCCTGGCCGAAAATAGCATCTTCATCCACTTTTATCTAAGCTTAACATCTATTCTGTTTATGGTGTTGTCAGAGATTTGGGGAACTGGGATAATGAGTTTGTCCATTTCAACTGTTGATTATTTTACTAATGGCTATGAAAGTGCGATGATGTTCAGAGCAGGTCTTTTCACATTTGATGGATAATTTGGGGAGCAGGGAAGATAGACCTTATTTCCTTGCTTAGAGTTTCATTTCAAAACATGGATTTTAGATATAGGACTGCCAGTTTTAGCAAAATAAAAATATGAGACATGCGGTTAAGTCTGAATTTTAGCTAGACAATAAATAACTTTAGAATATTAGTGTGTCCAATATGTCATATTGTTTTTACTGCTTGTTGGAAATTCAATTTTGACTATACATCTTCTATTTTTATTTGGCAACTTTATTTAGATAGTATTTTCCATAATGAAGTGTCTTACTCCTGTTTCTCCATATATTTCCACTCACAGTAAGTAAAGGAATAGAAACTAACGAATAAAATTCATGTATGAAATATCAGGGGAAAAATACAAAATTAAAATAATTTATATTAAATTAATAGAAAATCAAAGAAAATGCTCTTTTTCTAAATGCCAGAATCATATAAAATTTGTATTAGGCTATGTTTATTTTATATGATTAAACAAAATGGTTTAGCAAATGACATTTAATAAACAAAAGCCAGTTTATAACATTAGCATAAACTTCAGAGGATTAAAAATTTGTTACAGTGTCTAAGCCATATTTCTGGTGGGTTTCTGTGATATTCTATGTGGTCATTGCATTAGTTACTACAGAGTATTTTTCGGTGCAAGTTCTGGAGGGAAAGTTTTCTAAGAAATGAACATTCCCATTAAAGGAATTTCACTCTTCAATTAATAGAAAGCATCATTTGTTTTTCACATGATCTGTTGCTATCGGTTCCTTTAAAATGTTTGTTAGCTTTTTAAACATCTGTTGCTGTAAGAAGATAAATCTTATACACATTACTTGTGCTGTGTGTTTGCCCCAGAGTCAAGTCAATGTTTTACATGGCGCCTAGAGATCTGTGATAACAGCTCACTGGCTGTGTTCCTGCACGTCATAATCTAACCCTTTCCCGTATCCTGATCTCTTCCTTCCTGACCATCCTCACCATCCTCAGCTCAGTGGCTCTCCCCATTTCCTGTTTTGCTCAGACCCTCACCAGAGCCAAGCTCTCCAGCCAGGTCTTCTCCCTACATTCATCAGCCACCGCCCTCCGTCCGCCCGGCTGCGGCAATTCTGTCCTACTTTCGCAGCCTGAACCCTGAGCAGAGAATAACAAACCTGGAAACTTTCATAGTGTCACCCAAAGTCACACCGCACACACATGTGCTTGGCCACGTATTCACACATAATGAATTTTTTTTAATTTAATGAGGGAATTGTTATGTAAATTTGGCACCATTTCTTTTTGTTTTATATGGATGGACATGAGCACTTAAAGATTAAGAGGTTATTTTCGGCCGGTCGCGGTGGCTCACACCTATAATCCCAGCACTTTGGCAGGCCAAGGCAGGTGGATCACCTGAGGTCAGAGGTTCGAGACCACTGTGGCCAACATGGTGAAACCTCATCTCTACTAAAAATACCAAAAATTAGCCGGGCTTAGTGGCAGACACCTATAATCCCAGCTACTTAGGAGGCTGAGACAGGAGAATCGCTTGAACCCGGGAGGCAGAGGTTGCAGTGAACCGAGATCGCGCCACTGCACTCCAGCCTGGGCAACAAGAGTGAAACTCCTTCTCAAAAACAAAAAACAAACAAACAAAAACACCCAAAGAGGTTATTTTCAAACTTGCATAGTCACACGTCAAGGCAGGAACCCAAGCCCAGCCATCAAATCAAAGTTTTGAGACTTAAGTTCTTCCTCTGTAATACAGGATCATATGGTCCCAGAGTTAAAATAGAACTTAAAATACCTAGCTGAAGTGCTTATAGTTGTCAGAAAATGTTTGTTTCTTCCCTGCAATTTTCACTAAAGTGAAGAAGACATGTGAGAGACAATTTGTGAGACCTAATTCTGGTTGAGGCTAAGAATTCCATTCGTTTTCCAGTCACTGACAAATTTATTTAACTCTTTTGCTCTTGGACATGTTTCTTTGTCACACAAGGATGTTCTGTGGTTATATGTTTCTATAATCTTTTCAGTTTAAAATTTGACTTAATAATTAGCATATAGCAAGTCAAGAATTTTTTTTTTTTTTTTGCAAGTCAACAATTTTCAAATGAATAAATGCATGGGTAAATGGTGGTATCCCTTGCTTTACTACAAATAATACAAAATATATTATTTTGCAATTGTTTAATGACACATTTGAGAGTGACATAGGTATTTTATTGTTTCTGTGGATTTTTGTTTGTTTTTCGAGATGGAGTCTCGCTCTATCACCGAGGCTGGAGTGCAGTGGCGCCATCTCAGCTCACTGCAGGCTCCGCCCCCCGGGTTCACGCCATTCTCCTGCCTCAGCCTCCTGAGTAGCTGGAACTACATGCGCCCGCCACCACGCCTGGCTAATTTTTTGTATTGGTAGAGACGGGGTTTCACCGTTCTGTGGGTATTTTAAAGTAAACTCTAGGACATTTTTAAGTAGTTGGATTTTTAAAAATTGTCCCACATACTAAGTTACATTTTTTACACAGTTGCAGCACAGTACTTCCCTTTGATCCTCGTTTGAGCCTCTGGCTTTCTTTAGCCTGCCTAAGCTCTGTCCTCTCTCTCTTTACTCCTCTATTCAAAGAGTAGTATGTATTTTGTAAAGATTTTGTAATCTTGCCTACTAATAAAGTTTACATTCCTCAGCAGGAGAGTAAGGAACTTTACAATCTGCTTCCAATGCACCAGCATAAACTCGTATCAGGCTGTCTCTTCATCTCCTGTGTCCACCATTTCCCAGCCCCTACGTGTACACCACTACTTTATATTTCACTCACACTGGGGCTCCATGCACCAACGTAGCACATGAGCAGTGGTGTGTAGCAGAAGGCAAGAAAGTCCATAAGCGTAGGCTTTGGAATGAGGCAATCAGAGCTCAAATGTAGCTGTAGCTGTATCATTTTGTAGCTACACGGCTATCTCTGTCTCCATCAACCTCACTTGTTTTACCTATGACTGAAATAATATGCTGGGCACGGTGGCTCACGCCTGTAGTCCCAGCACTTTGGGAGGCCGAGGAGGGCAGATCACAAGGTCAGGAGATCGGGACCATCCTGGCTAACGGTGAAACCCCATCTTTATTAAAAATACAAAAAAATTAGCCGGGCGCGGTGGCGGGCGCCTGAAGTCCCAGCTACTCAGGAGGCTGAGGCAGGAGAATGGCATGAACCTGGGAGGCGGAGCTTGCAGTGAGCCGAGATCGCGCCACTGCACTCCAGCCTGGGAGACAGAGCGAGACTCCGTCTCAAAAAAAAAAAAAAAAAATAATAATAATAATAATAATAATAATAACACAGTATAGAGCTCCTATAGGATTAAACGATATAACATAATTTAAATTATGTTATGAAGTGTTTGGTACAGGGAAGGCAATAAGCGTAAGCTATTGTGATACAATAAAGATGGACATGAAAGTTTTTGCTTATTTTGGTTATTCTGTCTAAAAAGTTTTGAATTACTTTTATTTGTGGCAAAATTGCATAATACTCTTTGAGATCTGCTAACCTTTATATTCACATTAAAATGTAATTAATAATGATTATGTTGCATGCCACTCTCTTATTTCTTAGTTGACATTGTATCTTTTCCTAGTCTGACTTTTCTCTAGATTAACACTTTAAAAAAAGTCATACGCAATCAGAGTAAAGGGAATTTGTCAGTCATTTACTCCAATATCCTCATCTAATAATTAACAAAACTGAAGTTCAAACTCGTTGATAACTAACATATTTTTGTGAGATTGTTGTATAATGTCTGCCTTCGTAGTAGTCTGTGAATTTCCAAAAAGTAGAAAACCACGTCTGTGTGAATGGCTTAGTATCAACAATGATTGATATAGGGTGAACTCTCAGTGATGAATATTTCTGGAATAAGAGAATATTGTGGAACTACTTCTGGCCAGACTTCTTAATTGTAGGCTGGTGCTTTTTGTGTTATACTATGTTTCTTTTCACTCAAACCTCATCTTGTTTTGCAGATTCACTTATTAAAAATCTCTCCTGAAAGTTTTTGTACATCCTGGAGTGGCCCACATAAAACTGATCGTTATGAGATCCAGGAACTCTCCTGGTTGTATAATGTGATCACCTGCTTTTGGAGTTCTAATGATGCATACCCCCAGAGACAGACCAAGGAAAAAGTAAAGCTGAAGCAATAACTTATTTATTTATTTATTTATTTATTTATTTACTTACTTACTTTTTCCTGACTATGATGATCTAGACATGTGGATCTTCTATCCTTGGCATCAAATTTGGTGCTCCTTTCTTGTGTCTAACAATTAATTGCTTCAACCTTAATTTCACAGTAGTACCAATTTTGTGTTAACCTTGGCTGTCTGCAGACTACTTTCATTCTTGTTGCTTATTTCTACTCTTTAGTAACCCGGAGAGAAGCAGAAAAGTTTATAGGACTTGTGTTCTATAAATGAGGGAACTAAGGCTTTGTCTGAATTCAGATACCCTCTCTGCCATCATACTGTTTTTACGTTGTGCAGTTTTGCCTCCCTTCACTGGGTTGGGGCTGCCTTAGAACTATGGTTGAGCTAAGGATGAGGTGGCTCCCACCTGTAATCCCGGCACTTTGGGAGGCCAAGGAATGTGGATAGCTTGAGGTCAGGAGTTCGAGACCAGCATAGGCAACATCGTGAAACCCTGTCTCTACTAAAAATACAAAAACTAGCTGGGTGTGATGGTGCATGCCTATAGTCCCACCTACTTGGGAGGCTGAGGCAGGAGAAGTGCTTGAATCTGGGAGGCAGAGGTTGCAATGAGCCAAGACTGTGCCACTGTACTCCAGCCTGGGTGACAGAACAAGACTCTGTCTTAAAAAAAAAAAAAAAAAAGGAAACTGGGCCTCAGTTTGGTCATCTGGAAAATGAGCCAGATGGTCTCTAAGGTTCTTACCATTAATAAGTCTCTTCCAAAAATACAAAAAATTAGCTGGGCATGGTGCCACACACCTGTGGTGCTAGCTACTCTGGAGGCTGAGGTGGGAGGATTGCTTGAGCCCAGGAAGCAGGTGTTGTAGTGAGCCAAGATCATGCCACTGCATTCCAGCCTGGACAACACAGCAAGACTCTGTCTTAAAAATAAATAAATAAATAACTATGGCTGAGATATTTTACCACAGTGAAAGAAATCTAACCATTCTCCCTGTAAGTTCTAGCAAAGTTCCTAGAGCAGCCTTGGGCTATAGGACCACTGAATTCCCATGCTAAAGTCCCCTCCACACCACCCCCCATGGAGTCCTGAAGTTAAACAGCTGGCTAGTTCAAATTGTGGTTTAGGGCTGCAAGGTCTGTGTTTAGTAATTAGCACTTGAACCTAGCAATAACCTTCAATGAGTCTCTCATTTTCCTGCTCTGGGGAGAGAAAAAATCAACAAATACAGACTAAGTGTACTCTAGTGTCAGATGGTCAGAGTCTGGATCACTTGTTGGATGTATGGAACTAAACAAGTTCTTTCATTTCTTTGTGCTTCAGATGCCTCATCTGCAAAGCAGTGTCAACCTCAAAGTTTCTTGGAAAGGGTAAATGAAATTATAAATGTAATAGCACAGGGCCTGACTCATAGGAGTGCTCTGTAAATATTAGCTCCTAATCATTATTATTATTCATTAATTGGCAAAAATCAAGTTACAGTTTCATCTAATCTGAGTTGATCACATGCATATTTTTCTTTATTTAAAAAAAAACAAATTTCTTTACAAACATGAAATAAATGGGGTGGAATTTACTTTCTTCATTTATAATTAGATGATTTCAGTTAATTTGATTTTCAGCAAAAGCATCTTTGTCAGTTTTGACCATGTTGGAAACTGAACACAGCTCATCTGGCATTATTGGCACCACACTGGAAATGTATATAATCTTATGGTGAAAGTACAATTACAAGTGTAATTCTGTCTTGATGTTTGCTTGAAATTCATCTCTTTTGGGTTATATGTTAATAATGAGGGCGGAAATTTGCTGTGAGCATTTACATTTGATTTAGACACAGGCTAATATTGTTTGCCTGCAATATATTTAACATTCCAAAACTGCTTTCTGATTTATCTTATGTATCTTAAAACTTACAGCTATTAATTCTTCTCATTTTTCCACTAAAGCTAGCATTTTGCAAAGCAAAATATGAATATATTCTATAAGTTGTAGACTTTCTTAAGATTTATCTCTACCATTGGATGAGGCATCATAGGCCCTTTTCCTCAAGGAAGTGGAAAATATTCTGTGCCAGTAGTTGTCAGTAAAAAAGGATATCTATCCCTAAAGTTTATTTCATATGAATATTAATATTCCTTATATGGCCATCATTTTCAGTGTTTCATTTTCCAAATGCACTTTCTAAAAACATGTTAAATTATGGTCCATTACTAACCACTAATGGATGATTTTA
Source organism: Pan troglodytes (assembly GCF_028858775.2). Lineage (NCBI taxonomy): Eukaryota > Metazoa > Chordata > Mammalia > Primates > Hominidae > Pan > Pan troglodytes. The sequence goes on from NC_072420.2 coordinate 17,617,092, forward strand.
TGACTGAATTCTGCACCAAAAATGATTATTTGCTGTGTGAGGACAGATTTGCAAAACAAGATGTGGTAGCATTTAAATGGCCACTTATTTTTAGTAGAAGACTGCCCTGACTGTGGCCTAAAACTTAGATTTCCATTTCATGGCATCATTATCTTCAGACCCAGATGGGCGTCTCTTGCACTTAAGGAGCATGAGGAAAACCAATTTGATTAAAATAAGCTGTTTCGTATCATTAGGAAATTTGGAGATGGAAAAATAAAGATTTCTGTAATAAATGTATGATCTGAAGCCACGTTCATCCTCCAAGGTAATTAGCAATTCTGTATTTTCAGGAACCAGGAAGGCAACAGATTTTTCTATGGGATGCTCTTTTTGTGGAAAATTGTGGGCATAATACTTGATGGGTCAAACTGAACAAAGTGAACTGTTTGATTTATGGTGTGAATATTATGAGAATTATTCTGTAGTTCATTTCTTCCCATCAATTCATGAAATCAATCTTTTAAGCTTGATTTTAAGTTTTGCAATCAAAATTCCTAAAAGAAACCTAAGGATCTTATCTTATAATAACATCACAATTCTTTCTATATTATTTTCATTCAATATACTGCATATCTAGATCCATTAAAGTAATTTTAAAAATTTCTTCTATTGATATGGCTACAGTCTATTTCAAATATTGGCACCTGAAGATAATTGTGAAGTCAGCAATGATTCAGCAAAACAGAATTTAAATAGTGCTGAAAGCATAAATAGTACCCAAGGAGATGTGGATCTTTTCTAAAAAAATTTAAGATCTAGGATTTACCCATACTTAAATAAACTTTAAGTATTTATTTTTTAACTAATCTCCACTCAAAGCTCCTTCAAACGCTGTTTCCATGTTGTTTACAGTGTAAATGAATAGGATAATGAAAATAACTATTAAATAAAATAGAGGTTAAGTGACCTGCCTGCAGCCACAGAGTTAGTTCATGGCTATGCCAAGAATCAAACTTAGATTTTCTGGTTTGCCCATGTTCTTTTCACTGCTTTTTTTAATGAAGTCAAGGTTTTGAGATAACTGACCTCAATACATAGTTCAGTATCTCCGTTTGTCAGCATAAAATACACTTCATGCTATTGTGGTGTTTAGATAAAATATACAAAATATAAATGCTAATGAGATGCCCAATATGTGATGATGAATCGCAAAAAGCAATATAATGTGACAAATATTTATTAAACAGCTAATTCTGTCAATATAAATATTTCTGAGGAGAGTATTCTTTTCACCTTCAGAAAGCCGTATAATACCAACAATTTATGAGGGGTGAAACCAATCAGTGGTAAAATACTTTCGGATTTTTAAAAACTAATTTAGTAATTGGCAATATATTCAGGAACATTATTAAGTTGGTTTTTTTGCATCACAAAGATTGAGTTCTGCTATTTCTGTTGATAGAACATGTACTAAATGATAACACTGATAAATAAGGGTAAGCTAGGTAATTTTTAGAAGTGCGGTTCCAGGAAGAAAACTTCCTAAATGATGGAAGAAAAAAATAAGTTAACTTAGATATTTTTCTGTACAATTTAGAAACAGACGAACCACAGATTACAAAGCATGACTTCATGATCTCTGGAACAAGGCTATGACATGAGGAATTTAAGAAGCTCCCCTTACATACATTGTATCAGACTCTTGCCCCTCCCTCCAGGACCTTGTGCTGCCTGTTCCATTGCCTGAAATATTTATGTGACCCAAAGAAGACTGGGTCTTAGATGTCAGATTCTCCAAGAATCCTCCCCAGACTCCTGGTGTCTGTGGGAAGGATGGTCCAGTGCGCCCCTTAGAGTCTGTACTTTGTCAGCCTTTGTCACAATATAATCAGCACATCGAATGCTGTGGGCTGTTTACCTGGCGTCATTTCGCTGGAGAGATAACTTCCCAAGAACAGGAACTGAGTGTCCAGTGGTCTAGCTGTGTTTCACCCATAGTAAGTGATCAACTCTGATTGAATGAAGGGATACTCGAGTTAACTAGTCCCTGTGCAAGTCCCTATAGCGTAGAGTCACAGGCTCTCTTTTGAAGCTCTTTACTTCACTTTATTTCACTCAGATGACAGGCAAGGAAACTGAGACTCAGGCAGGCTAAGAGGTCACACACCATAAATGGCAGAGTGAGGAAATCAAGCCCATTCTCTTTCCTTGCTTATTCTTTCATTCAACACATTTATGCTGAGCATCCTCTATGTGTCAGACATTATGTCAAAGCTGAGAATCCAAAGATAAATAGGTTAAGATTCCCTGAAGCTCCCTGCCTAGTCAGAGATAGACTATAAACAGTAATTATAATTCAATATGATAAGGGCTTTGACAGAACCATGTACTCTGTGCTGTAGAATTTCTAAAGAAGGAATCAGTGTCTGTGCATATTAAATCGCTCTATTTTATTTTAATATTCTTTTAATACTCTTTTATGTCTGACTTTAGTATATAACTACCCTCATTTAGAAGAAGGTAGGCAAAGGCCTATTCAATTTAATGAAAGTTTAAATATTGCAATGTTATTTCTAAACTAATTAGTTTTCATGATTGTTCATATTGTACATTAATTTGAATATCAAACAGAAGTCTATATAAAGCCTAATCCACAATAGTTTTAAGTGGATTGCTTAGAAAAATTAGTATTATCATTTATATAACTTGGAATCCAAAGAAGATTCTCTGAAGAGAATGATCTTAAGCACATTACCAGAGTAGATGAGTGAAGAACTGGGGTAGGAGTACAATATGGCATGGAGATGGCTTAGGGTGAATCAGGAACTAGCAACACCCTTCGAGAAAGCAGCTGTGTGCCTGAGTTTTGATCAGAAGTTCATCTGCTGTTGTTAAAGATCTTTTAAAGAATAACTGGATGAACAGTTATTTTACTTCTCATAGTTGCCTGGATGAATAGATTTATTTTACTTCTCATAGTTTTTAAATTATTCTTCAGACAAAAGAAAATAGCCATGGCAGATTATGGCATTTAATAATGGTAATTCAAAATATTCTATCAAATGAATTAAAAAAAAAGTAAATGTCAATAGGCAACATCAGTTTATTTCCATTTCTTAATAATCACCAAGCTATTCAAACCGAGAGCAATGAGAAGCTCATAAAAAACAAGCCATGAATCTACCAGGAAATTCGAGGGAGGGGATCTTGCTTTATCAATCTGTGTATCTCCAGTGCTAAGCACGATGGCTTATCTCATACGTGGTTGAAAGGCTTCAATCACAACAAGAAGACTCCCAACTGAAGACTTTTTTTTTTTTTTGAGATGGAGTCTCTGTCCCCTGGGCTGGAGTGCAGTGGCATGATCTCGGCTCACTGTAACCTCCAGCTCCCAGGTTCATGCGATTCTCCTGCCTCAGCCTCCCGAGTAGCTGCGATTACCATGCCCAGCTAATTTTTGTATTTTCAATAGAGAAGGGGTTTGGCCATGCTGGCCAGACTGGTCTCTAACTCCTGACCTCAAGTGATCCGCCCGCCTCGGCCTCCCAAAGTGCTGGGATTATAGGCATGAGCCAACACGCCCGGCCTAAGACTTCGTTCTTTAAAAATAAGTAAACAAACCAAAAATTGAATAGACATAAACCAAATGAGGATAAAAGAAAACTCTGCTTTAAAAGCCTAATTCCAAAAACCTATGAGCTGCAAGTCATCAGTGATTAAAAGCTAGGAGGCACACTGGGTGTTTAAAAGTAGTACCTGTGCCCTTCTAAAGCAGCCAAACCAGTGAAAATGGGTAGAAGCCAATAAGGGGGCATTCACCCCTTTCAAGCATCTAAGGAATGCACATTCAACACATTCCAAGCGCACCTCCCCCGCTGCAGGCTGCTCAGGCCAGTGGCCTTCCACCTCTAGCCACATTGCATAAAAATTAATAGGAAAACAAAAGAGATGCCTTTCTGGATTTGTCACATTGCTTCACACTGGTGCCCCTTTCTCTTGTAATCAGGATAAAGAAAGTCTCTGCCGGGCGCGGTGGCTCGCGCCTGTAATCCCAGCACTTGGGAGGCCAAGGCTGGTGGATCACCGAAGGCCAGGAGTTCAAGACAGCCTGACCAACATGGCGAAACCCTGTCTCTACTGAAAACACAAAATTAACTGGGCATGGTGGTGCATGCCTGTAATCCCAGCTACTCAGGAGGCTGGGGCAGGAGAATCACATGAACCTGGGAGCTGGAGGTTGCAGTGAGCAGAGATCACACCACTGTACTCCAGCTTGGGCAACAAGAGCAAAACTCCGTCTCAAAAAACAAACAAACAAACAAAACATTGCAACCCCATTGTGAAAAGGGGGAATGTGTGAACCCAAAAGTTCTGACAAAGGAAGTGGACGGGGCAGCAGGAATAGATGAGGTAGCCCGTGTAGAAAAACTCCAGAATTTGCTAGGTATTTTTTTGCTTCTGGTCACTATTTAGAATTCTTTGCTTAAACTCCCACTTCCAACTTATTGTATATATATTGTCTCAGCTCAAGAATGGAGAAGAAGGTGTTTAACTCTAGATTAGACTACCCAACCTGTGGTTTAGTAGGGTAAATAGAGTTCATAAACAAAAAGCCCTGTCCTTACAAGTGTTCATCAACCACCTGCTTGCTGTGTCCAAATCAAGCCAGTCAGGAAACTCATCCCACCCTTGATAACCAGAAGCAGTAATTCAGCAAAGTGGACTAATTGTACTATGTCACTCATTTTTACTATACAGATATCTGTGGATATCTCTCCAGAACTTCATGTATATGTAAGTGACTTGCTCCCAATTCTTTCACATTTTATCAATATCAGCTGTGTTTTGCTTAAAAAATGAGCCTCACATAACTAAAATTTCTACTGTAATAAAGCAAGTTAATTGTAGTGAAATCTAATTATCTGTTTACTATGATTTCATTATAAATCTTGTGGTTTTTTTTTTTCTTACATTGTCCTTATGTATTAGCACCTGTGGTAAGATATATTGATCACAGTTTCATCAGATAGGCATACTGCTTTTTGTTTGAAAAAAATCTTTATCTTTCAGCTTCGTGTTCTAGGAGGAACCAAATGTAACATTTACTTTTCATTTTGATTGCATATTAACTTAAGGTCATAATCTTGCTTTAACAATCCATCTCTTCTAATTATAGATATAGGAGGTATGGAAGTATGTGTTTGCCACAGAACAAACTCTGGATATATTTCCATCTTGCTTAGAAAACTTTATGTAAATGTTTAAATAAAATATTTTAGGATAAATGGTTTTTATCATTGCCTATTATGTCATTTTCTATTAAAAGTGAATTTTATACTTAATTGACTCTGATTCTTAAGGTATTAAATTCTAGTCCATTCTTCTTATGAGATAGGTTTAGTAAAATAAGTTAGTTTTATGGGATCAAAAGCTACAAACAGGCTGGGCATGCTGGCTCATACCTGTAATGCCTGCACTTTGGGAGACTAAGGCAGGAGGATCGCTTGAGGCTAGAAGTTTGAGACCAGCCAGTGCAATATAGCAAGACCCCTGTCTCTATAAAGAAAAAAAATCAAGTAAAAATATCTAGAAATATACTTTCCCCAAAATGTGTATATTTCCTTATGCCATTCTGCCAATTAAAAATTGTCAGTTCCTGGATGTTACTTGGATGGTGTTTTCCTAATACTAAAGCTACTTATTCTAGGCATTTGTGAGTTTTATCATTCTCAGGAAGAATAAATTAACTCAAGTGTCTTGCCTTTACTAATAATCTATAGAAGATATAATACATTACAAAACGAGATCTCCAAAGGCAATTTATCTATGTATGTCTGTGGGTCAGCGGAGAGACATCAAGAGTTAGGAGGGAGTGTACCTGTAACACTCTGAATAAGATTTTGATGTTAAAACCAATGTGGCTTGTTAGTCCGATATGTCCCCTCTATGCCACTAAAGATGGTGCCTACTCCTTACCACTCATTCTTGCCATATTCTTTACCCATTTTTACTTGACTTTGTATCCCAAAGTTCCTCTTGTGGGCTATGTGTGGAATGTGATGGCTTTTAAAAACATAAATTGGGGAACAAGTGTGAAAATAAATATATGGAAAACATTTTAAATATTCTAAATATTATAATTTAAACATCAAAAGAGTTATTGTATATGTTCAAGATTGAGAGTTAAAAAGTGAATATAAAATTCTAAATAATAATAACTATTTCAACATGATCCTAAAACTGTGCCTGTTGAACGGTGCATAGAATATTAAATAGAATTAGTAAAGAGTTACTTGAGTAGTGAATTACATCTTGCATTGTCAGCCTATGATATCTATGTCCATATATTTTGTAGCCTAGATTCATAAAATGTATATTTTTTAAAATCTTAACACTTTTCATCAAATGGAATGATTTGTTTTTAATTTGATTATAGATCAATTTTTAATTTGATTCTAGAGCCTACTTAATCATTGCTTTAGGTTCTTAAATTTCTTTTATAGAACATAGGTGAGCAGATTTTTAGGGTTTCCTTTTAGATGGTTCTGAGGTTTCTGTCCATGTTCAATACTATGAGTTTATAACTTTACAATATTCTTTTGTCACTTGCCTAAAAGCAGGTTTGTTATTTTTCTTTTTCTCAAGGAAAGCTTTAGAGAGAGAATCTAGATCTTTTAAATTTGAAAGGCATTCATGATACCCAGTTACTTCCTCTAATGATTGACTACTGTTGTGAAACCTAATGTTAATATTTAAGAAGTGGAAAATTATGGATTGTATTGTAAAATAGTCAATTAAAAGAAAAGTATTTTTGTGTGTGGGAATCTAGCAACTTTCATCCCATAATCCTTAAATCAAGTTTAATGTGTACTAAAAATATCAAGTTTTACTTTGAACTATTAAGATTAATACAGGACTCCCATGTTTTTTCAGATTTTCCCAGTCTTCAATGTTCTAAGGGATTTACTCTGAGACTACTTAAACCTTAACATTTTTGATGTTCTTATTTACTCACTGGCTGTTACAATCTCAAACCTTGTGCATCAATACTAGGAGCTCTTACTTAAAATGATTAATTGTAATGTTTTCAACAGTGAGCACTAATGTTTTTCCTTGGGGGAAAAAAATCTTCCTTATATGTTTATGTGGTTCTCTTGCCTCTGTAGATGACTTAGATTAATTTCTTTGCTAATTTTCTTGTTCAGTTGGATAAAAGAAAGCTTCGGGCTTTGTATTTCTTGAAAACCAAGAAAAGTAAGTATTACACATAAGAAAATATCCAATTTTACACTTCTTCCCTTGGGCAGTTGACCCGTGTGCACATGTGCATGCATAGCAATCTTTTGCAATGAACTCAGTTTACATATGAGATCTGTTTTTCAGTATTGTAGAAAGATATCTAATGTATTTGAAAATACATTGTCAGCACCTAGTGTTCCAAAACATAGATTGAATTTAGTGTGGGAATACCGCATAGTATTGGAAGAAAAGTAATTAAAATCATTTAGAAATTGTTTTGAAGAATGCATTGCTGCAAGGTGTCATAGCCATATAAACATGACACCACCATCTTATGGAATGTACAGAAAAGGGGTGTCTCTTGTGCCAAATAAACATTCTTTAATTTACGCTTCACAATATGTAGTGTGAACTTTCCTAGTCTGTGTTTATCCCTCCTGGGGCTGCTACTTTTAATGCCTCAAAAACTGTTGCCTGTATATATTCTCTTTCTGCTGGATCTTGGGATGAAGAATTGATTACAGGTACATTTTCTCCTTGAGTCTCTCTAATAAGCTGAACTAAAACTACACTAATACAAGAAAGCAACAAGAAAGGGCTTCTTATGATGAATTAGTTGTGCTTATATACATATAAGAGTTAGTGAGGGCCACAAGAATAAACTGGCACAATAAACTATTTGTATTTGAACACTACTATTTGTATTGAACTATTTGTATTTTAATATAATAATTACTTTGAATTCCATAATTAATATACCTATACGTGAAACATTTTCCGCTCAGGAAAGAGTCATAGACTTTGGGGGGAAAATGTTATTTTATTTTATTGTGAGGGTTTGAATAGGCATTTTGATATTCATTATCTATTTGCAGGGAAATGACAAGTTTTCTAAATGAAACAGTCTTTGTTACCTGTCTCTTTTGAAAGACTTACTCTCATGTTGTTTATTTAATTGTTTTGTCGGCATTAATCTTGCTTTTTTTTAAATAATGCATATTCCTTTTAATTATGTCTACTTATTTAAATAAAACTTTTAAATTGTGAATAGCTATGAATCACCGTATCCATATAACTAGAATATGAAAATCTTAAAAAATTAATGTGCTGATAATTATAATATTCCTGTTTCTTGCATTTGTTTTACATTAATACACATTCTGAAAAAGAGGAAATGCTTATCTTGGGAGTGGCTTAAGTTGTTTTGGGCACTTTTTCTCAGTGATAGTCATATATTTTGGAGCAGCCAAAATTCACATCTCTTTGCCAGTGTAGACCCAAAATGTCAAGTTATTATGCACTAGTAGAAGGACATATTTTCTTCACACTTTATTAATTAATCTATTTCGTGAATTTTTCTTTTCAAATGTCTATCACTGTAATTATCTTTGTTTATATTAAATTCAGTTTCACTGGATTACTTAGAATGCTGATATTCAAATAGTTTTTTGAAGCTCAGATTTCAGGCTTTGTTCAGTTCTACTTACAGTATTTATTACAATTAATCATTATTCCACCTGCCTCTGAGCACCTTTTACCTAGTAGTAGCAGAGGTGAGTCCAGTCTCGTGCAGGAAGAACAAGGATGTGTTTGGCAGGTAAGCTGATTAGTGAGTCTACATCAAGTGATTGAGTCAACAGTTCATACCAACATAGCTAGAGCAATGCTTTTTGAACTATGGGCAGCTGTCCTTCCTCTTGATGCATGCATCTTTAATCATTTCCAGCATTTTCTTTTCCATTTGTTATTTTCACCAGGGAAGAGAGAGCCTTATAGTATTAGTCTGTTATGTTAGCTTTCCATGGATGTACACATTATTTAAATCATATGTAAATTAGATCCATCCTTCAATAAAAATTTTAAAACTAGTAAATCATCTCCTAATAATTTTTCAAAATTTAAATTACTGTTAATTTCAGATAAGGCTAATAGGCAATGGTTTTCTTGTTCTACAATACTCTTAACCTAGAACTAAGCCATGTTCTCTAATAACCAGATCTCAAGGTATATGAATTTTCTTTCATTATTGGAAACATGGTTAGAGTGACCTAAAGCTCCAACTTATTATTACATACATGGAACCCAATCTAGCTAGTTCTTTCTTATTTAAATTATCTTTCCTTAGAGCCCTTTCATTGTTCCTCCTGGGGAGGACTTAAAGGTTTTCTTGGTTCTAGTCACAATCAGAAAATATATAATGAATTTTTTACATATAAGGTGAAAGAAGTAGAGGTACATTATTGCTTGAAAACAAGGTGTAGCACATTTCTAAAAATTACTATGTTAAATAGAATCAGCATATGTAAACAGAACACCAGCTAAACTACCCCCACCTAAACTTCAAATGAAGACAACTGAGTAAAATGAATAAGATGTTTTCTGACGTAATCACTGAAGTCTCAAAGGAAAACAGGACAGTCACAAAATTACCAGGTCTAATGAGTTAACTACTTAAAAGTGTGATTAAAAGCCAATGGAAATGATAGGAATGGCAGCAAAAAAGCATCCTGAATGTAGAAATAGAGGTACATTCAACTGGCCAACTGGAGTAGGATTTCTGTTATCCAAGGCTGCGTTAAGTGATTAAGAATGCACACCAGAAGGCATGGTTTTCACATTATCTCAACACATCTGCTCAGTGGATGAGTAGTGGATGATATGGAGGTTGTCTGGTAATCTTAAATGGAAGAGGATATAAGCCATGAAACAGGAGAGTGAGGAATGTGATAGAAATATGTTTGAACCTCACATGTTGTTAAGTTCTGAAGCCCTTAGGAATTTCATCTTTTAAAATTATTATTATGTTCCATTGTTATTTCTCCTCAAGAATAGACTGTGACTTTTCTTTCTTATCTTCATATTTTTAAAAATAGTCTCTAACACGTTTTGTACAAAATCTCTAAGGAAATTTTAGGGTTTCTTTAAATTCTTAACTCAGTATTTTTCAAGGCAAACCATTCCGAATAAAGGAACACAACATTTCTGACATATTTGAAGTATGTGAAAACTCTAAATTACGTGGATCCTAACGAATCATAGTTGCAGTTTAGGTAGCTATCCTAAAAATTAGGAAGGTCAAATACTACCTCTTTGTTTGGAAATTCCACCTCCGTGATTTGTTCATGATAGCCTTTTTGTGAGAAGGGTTTTGACTGTAAAGAATGAATGAATGAGTAAGCAGTTTTTATTAAACAAGCTCAACTTTGTTCTGTTGCTGCTGTCTCTTTGTTGTTGTAATGTATGCTTCTAATTCATGCAATACCAACATGTTTTCCCTCTCTTCAAGAAACAAGCTTTACTAAAATACTTTCACTTCTAAACAACGTGATATATATATTTGAAATTTTCTTTGAGTTAATAGAGGCCTACTTTCGAGTGTTGTCTAGAATATTGATAAAAATCTTTTTAAATACCCTCAAAGCTGCCTGAACAGGGGATGAAGGGTAGTCAGAAATAGAAATATGCCTTCTATTTTCTCATACTATTTATTGAGTATTTTCTAAATAATAAAGGGGAAAAGAAGATATAAATATTATCCAAAAGAAATACAAAGGAGAAATGCTTGATGTGATGGATACCCTGTTTACCCTGATGTGATTACACAGTGCATGCCTATGTCAAAATATTTCCTGTAATCCATAAATATATATACCTACTGTGTACCCATAAAAATTAAAAACTAAACAAATTTTTCCAAGGTATATGGGCGTATACTTTCACTTTACAGTTGTAGAAGTTGGATGCCTGAGGTTTGGATAAATTACTGCTTTCACAAGTCAGATTCCTTTAAAACTGGTTGGGGTTTTTGAGAATGCAAGAAGTCCTCGGCTGCTGCTACTCAGGACAAAATCATCATGGTGCATGGAATAAACCAGTAAAAGGACCTGTAAATATTAGATTTTTCTGACTTGTTCACTTGCCTCTTCCTCCTTCCCATAAGTGTACTCTTTTTTTTAGGGTCTATGTGCAAGCAGTTTTTTAAAAATATAATCATAAAAGTTGCTTTTTCAAAGGAGTCTAAAATGCATTTCATATTTGTCATTGTTTTCTTTAAATCTAGAACTCTTTTGGAAGGGATATGTAACTTGAGATGGCATTGTTATAGTTTGGAAACTGTATTCATCTGCTTCTTCAACTCAAAATAACAGTGCCTTCAGATCCTGAAAACTTAACTACTTGTCTTTATTTATTTTTACCCCACTACAGCTTATGTACCTTAATCAATAGGAGTTCAGACTTTATCCTCGTTTTTGCTGCATTTCACATCTTCAAAAATCAACAACTCTGTCAATGAATTCCAGACACATAGAGCCAAGTTTAAGAAATAGTCATGAATTGGGATTTTTTTTTCTCCATTTAACAAAATTTACTTTAAAAGTAGCAGGGAAAATAACTCCAAATCAATCTGTTACAAGGAAATGTTATTTTATGTTTGTATGGCGCTTTTTGTTTTCAATGGTTTTAAAGTTGCAAAATTGATGTTCCATTCCACTGTGGTAGTGTAATGCATTTTCAAAGGAAGAAACCGAAGCCTTGAGGTGTTAAGTATCCTGTCTGTAGTTGCACAATGAACATGGCAGAGACAAAATTAGAACTCAGTTTCTAAGTTTTGTTTTCTTTCATCTGTCTCTCTTTTACGTATTAAATTCTCAAATTAGAAGTGTGATGTGCTTTCAAATTTAATTTAGACCCCTAAAAAATACTTTTTCTGTGATACATTTATGCTTACTTTTCTATAGTCTAAGTGATTATTTTCAAAAAGTTTAAAAAAGTAGTTAGAAATATGAATGATACAGGAATGCAAAAAGAAGCCTCCAAACGGATAGATTTTATTCTGGTAAAACTAAAACGCTCATGGAAGTTTTGTTATAAATTTTTTTCCAAGAACTGACTTTATTCCTCTGGAAATGACATCATGATGTATCACTAAATGGTCTACTTTGTCATGAAACTTGAGACTACCACATGGGATAGAATATTTAAGTTCCTGAACTTCTTAATGACTTAAGTTTTCTTGAACATTAAGGTATTCAGTGACTACTCTCACAGGCTTACTAGATAATGAAAAGTCTAATCTTATCTTCAGTCATATAATGTGTAGTCGGATAAGAAGTGAATGGACAACACAATAGTTAAGTAATGAGCCAATGGAAAAATGAATGAATGAAACTGACAAGCAAAGACTTTAATGAATTCATATTAGATATTATGGTTTTATGCTTGATACATTATAGAATTCAAATAAAAATGGAAAATATCTCTAGGATATCAATTATTCAGTTATGCCAAAGTTATTCAGCTGCTTTAAATCATTATAACCTTCTCACTTCTACAATGTTATACAAAGGAGAGAATTCAAATAGAGGAAAAAGACACATGGAAAAAAGTATTCATTTTAACACTATACATTTGATCCCCAATATTTTTGGGGGGTGGGGGGGACGGAGTCTCACTCCTTTGCCCGGGTTGGAGTGCAGTGGCACTATCTCGGCTCACTGCAACCTCTGACTCCCGGGTTCAAGCCATTCTCCTGCCTCAACCTCCCAAGTAGCTGAGACTGCAGGATCGTGCCACCACACCCGGCTAATTTTTTGTATTTTTAGTAGAGACGGTGTTTCACCATGTTAGCCAGGATGGTCTCGATCTCCTGACCTCATGATCCACCCGCCTTGGCCTCCCAAAGTGCTGGGATTATGGGCGTGAGCCACTGTGCCTGGCCATGTTCCCAAATTTGAAGCCTTAGAGATTCTCAACATTTGCGAATTTGTTAAACAAATACATTCCTGAGATGAAATTTTTCACAGCTACTTAAAATATTGATTAGTCCAATAGTAACATAAAAGGAAGAACATGAGCTTTGGGATCAGAAAAACCTATATTTGCATCCTCTGTCACTTGCAAAATGTTCCAAATATAAAGAAACTCCTGGAATCTGTGCGCACTGTTAGTTTCTTTGTAGAATCCTCCCTGACCTGACACAGACTACTTATCCTATGGTGTACTGAGATTTAACACTGTGCTTGCAGAGAGACCAATTTAATTTTGAGAGGTAATCTGACTGAAGACTTAAGAAAGGAATGAATGGAATCAGATAGGCCACAATCAAATTCTGGCCACTTACTAATGGTACCACATTGGGTACATTACTTCTTTGAAGCTCAGATTTCTTGTCAACAAATTGCTAATAATTATACTGTTTACCCAGTGGATGATAAAATGGCATTAAATGTACTAGCACCGAGCTAGGTATGGATTTGGTATTAAGTACATAGTAATTGTTAGCATTGTTGTTGTGTGTCTTATGCTAATCTAAAACTTTTACTCAAAAAGATTTTAGTCGGTCATTTATGCCCAAAGTATTACTTCTTAGTACACCAAACACCCTGTCTGACCTAACCCCCAATCCAACTGCCTGGCCATTTTTCCTAGTAACATTCCTTGTATAAGCCAGCATTTTTGCAGTTCTAGTCATTTCCCCCAAACTGTGTGAATTCCCACCCTAAGCCTTTCCTCCTGCTCAGCCCACAGACTATGTCTTTTCTCCCTCTTCTAGATTTTCCTGTTGAACAGTCCTTTTCCTTCAAGGTTTAAGTCTAGTGGAGCTTCCTGCTGGAAGCCTTCTATAAAGCACTCAGTATTTACTGTCTTTTTCTCCTGTGTTTTTATAGCACTTTGTATTTGATAGAATGCTTCACACTTTCCATAGATCATAATTTCTATATCTGACTCTCTACCATATATTAAACTTCTTGAAGACAGAAGCTATTTCTCCCTTCATTTTTGTAATTCTTTTAGCAACTTGGTAACTTGCGCTCAGTGGATATTTATAAAATATATGTCAAATTAAATTCAAGTGACTGAAAGCTCTAGAAATAACCTCGTGTAACCCTTCTTGACACAGATGTGCCATTTGAAGTGCCCATTTGAATATGATTTTTTAAATTTTTACATATTGAATTTTCACATACATAAAGTTGGTTCTAAAAGGCTGAAAGTATTGGTATACTTGACACAGAATCACTCCCCCCTCACATTTCATTTTAATTTATTGCACAGATAGAAAGCTAATGGGTACAATTATGTGGATATAATCTTTCCATCTGGGCTAGTTCATGAACAAAGCATATTAGGTAATTTACAAGCTCTATCCTGGCTTGCTTAAAACAGTATCTGTAACATTTTGGGAAATTTTACTAGTTCAAGAGAGGGAGAGATAAGTGAATTGATTTACATGGTCGATTTGGAAGACTTATGGATCCTCTGGAAAGAAAATAAACTCAAGAGTTTTCAAATATAATGTCTTAGAATTCTCTCTTTAGAAAGGAAGAAATTGTAGTTCTTTAAAACTGATTAACCATGAGGATGGTAAGACTGGGGGAAAGGATAGGCCAAAACTTGGCCTGAACATGAGTGTCAGCTGATCTTGAAAGAGTTTCTAATTTTAGTGTAATGAAAACAAAAATTTTTAATAGCTTCACCTATTGCCACATAATATTAATTAGGCCTCCAAAGACAAGAAAAGCTCCTCTTTGAACCACTTTTACAGGAATCTCCGTGCCCTCTTAGAGTTTCAAGTCTGCAACTTGAAAGATTTAAACCACAAAATTCTGTGTGTATGTATGTGTCTCTCTCTCTGTCTCTCTTTCTCTCTCTGTCTATGTGTGTGTGTCTGTCTCTCACACAGGCACACACACAGACACAAACACACACACACACACACGCACGCACGTAATTTTCTCCCAAAAAATTTACACCCAAATTAATGGCGTGTTCCTTTTTGACAAAGACTTTGGCTAAACCCTCTTGTAAAACATTCTAAAATGGCTAGTGATATCTACCTACTGACAAGGAGTCAGTGTAATCAATAACCCAATCATACACTCAAAATGCTTAACTATAATCTTAGGATTTTTAAATATCCTGATCATTTTCACTTGGTACTTCATATTGAATGAATATCACCAAGATCCAACTTGATAGGCTGGGCGCAGTGGCTCACGCCTGTAATCACAGCACTTTGGGAGGCCGAGGCGGGCAGATCACGGGAGTTCAGGACTTTGAGACAAGCCTGGCCAACATGGTGAAACCCTGCCTCTACTAAAAATACAAAAATCAGCTGGGCGTGGTGGCAGGCGCATGTAATCCCAGCTACTGGGAGGCTGAGGCAGGAAGTCACTCGAACCCGGTAGGCGGAGATCGCAGTAAGCCGAGTTCTAGCCACTGCATTTCAGTCTGGGCGACAGAGAGACTCCGATTCAAAAAACAAAACAAAACAAAACAAAACAAAAAAACAAAGATCCAACTTGATTAAAAAAAAAAAAAAAAGGTGGGGCTGGACTGGCCGGGCGCAGTGGCTCACGCCTGTAATCCCGGCACTTTGGGAGACCGAGGTGGGTGGATAACCAGGTCAGGAGATCGAGACCATCCTGGCCAACATGGTGAAACCCCGTCTCTACTAAAAATGCAAAAATTAGCTGGGCATGGTGGCTGGTGCCTGTAATCCCAGCTACTCGGGAGGCTGAGGCAGAACCCGGGAGGCGGAGCTTGCAGTGAGCTGAGATAGTGCCACTGCACTCCAGCCTGGAGACGGAGCTAGACTCCGTCTCAAAAAAAAAAGTGGCTGGACTTGCCAGAGTTTGGTTGGCAAAGAAAACCCATCCAATTTTAAAATGATCAAGGTCATTGTAGACTTTGAAAAATCTTTATTTCTGTTTGTATACAATGGTGAACTTAAACAATTCGTGAGAATTTTGCAAGTCAGTATAAGCTCCAATTCTCCTTCTTCAGAAATGGAGAAGAACTTGTTTAAATATTACATATTTTTCTTTAAATAATAAAGAGACAAATTAATTCCTATTAAGTCTTAATTTGGAAGTATTGTTTGATTGTGGAAGATTCTAGAATGCATGTTAAGAATCTGATTTTGTCTATGAGCTCCTTCCCTGTTTCACTCCATGGTTCTCTCCAATTCTACCTTCCAATATTCTCATCATGTTATACTTTATCCAAAAAGACTAAACTTTTCGCCCTTCTCTGAATATACATTTTCATTACTTTCCACCAAACTACTTTTAAATATCTAAAATTCTACCATTTTCCAAGGAGACTTATGTGCTATTACAAACAAAATAGGCATATAAACAAATAACTAATATAAATGAAAGCTGCCTTAATCATTACCAAACCATTATTAGGATTAAAAAGCCCTTACTAAATAGTAATCAAACATAATTTTAGAGCTAGTTTAATGGCAATTATATTTCAATACATACTTTAAAAATGTATGTTGTGACTCTTTAACACCTAGCTCTAAGAAATTAAAACTATTATTATCACAATATTTTATATATATGACTAACAAAAAACTTGCAATATTAATAAAATGCCATGTTTCTCTACTCTTTAAAAAGAGTTAAGCTAATATCAATGTACTAAGTAATAAGAGTAAAATATGTTCGCAAATAGACATGGAATATTCACCTATGTTAGAACTTTCTCCTTCAGTCTACCAGCTCAAATCTATATGAGAAACCTATTTTTAGTTCTTGTAAAAGAATAAAGCCCGGCACCCACTTTTAGTTTAGCAAGCTCATAGTGACACATAGAGCATTTTTCTATAGCGTTTTCATAGCATATGTTGTATGGATCACATACTAAATATTTATTTTGTAATTTACAGTCTAGAGGAATTATGAAAAAAGAAACTGGGTAAAAAATATTAGATCAAACTTTGATAATAATAAGTTTAAGTAAGAAACTAACTTTTGAAATTTACATGTTAGCTGGGCATATTTCAAGATATCATCTTTTGGGAAACACCTAAAACAAGTTGTTTTCTAATAAGGTTTACCCCCCACCGCCCCCGTTTTTTTTCTTTTAGCTGAATTGTTATGTTTTTTTCTGAACAAGTATTTGTGTGACAGTTTCTACTGCTATTGGTTCAGTTGACATTCTATCATAAATAATAAAAATTCTTGGATATTTTTACTCTTACAAATATAGTAAATCTTCACTTATATTAATATATGTACATTGTACATATATAATATATGTAAATTGTACATATATTATATATGTAAATTGTACATATATAATATATGTACATTGTCATATGTTACAGATGCTTTAGAAACATTGTATATTTGAATAACTATACATCACAGGACCACAGAATTCTGGAATATGTGTGAATTAAAATCATTAAAATGTTTATAAACTGAAAACTCAGTCATGTGAATTTGCTTATGAAGAATACCTTAATATCACAGTAGAGAACAGAGTATGGGAGATGTTTAATTTTAGTCCAGTTTTAAAACAATGATATGTTTAACTGGCTGCTTACTTTTAAATGATATATTCATAAAGTTTAGCAATGTTCATTCACAAATTTTCCCTATAAATTTAACTTTCCCTGCACTAATCAACTATATAAGTTAGTAGACTCTAGTTACTTCTGGATTGCTTGGTTCATATCTTAAAAAGGAGAGATTTTTTTAAATGGTGTTTACTCAGAAAGTAATGACATCTTTTAAGGGAGAAAATTTGGCATTTTACATTTCAGAAGCAATAGTATTGGCAGATGTATATCAGGATTTTAAAAATTCCTTGCAAAAATATGCATATTCCAGCCAGCTGGAAACAACATGAGACCTTTATTCTACGGGAGATCTAGAGAGGTTGTGTGCCTCTCTAGATCCCCTTCCTCCACATCCTACAGTGAGTTAATAACCAGTGGTGGGCAAGAATGCAGATCGCCTGCCTTTTGGGTAGGTGTAATTTTTCATTACCTTGAAAGTCTTAAAGGTAATCCTCGAATATTGAATACTTTATTATTTATTAAATCACATTTCTAACTGTTCCAGACCATGTTTCTATAGCCTGTGTACACAGTGATTGACACATAAAAATCAGTCACATTTAACAAGTGCATGAACTTAAACATCTTTATATGAATTTAATATCTAATTGTGAATTGCTACTCACTATGTGATCACCATCTGTCATTCAGCATGAACTGAGAACTATACATTATCACTATTTATTGGTTCAATCTTTTTCAAGGCACAATGCCTAAGGAAGTTACTGATTATTGATCCACCATAATTGAAATGCCCACACATTTGAAAAAAGATGGTTAATGAAAATAACTTGTTCCCTGTATATTGATTTAACTAAAGAAAGTAAAATGCATTTGTGATTCGCTTGTACATTGTTTTTCTAACCACAATAAAAACTGACTTGAGAAGTTTGTCAGACGTATATATTTATTTCACAAATAGGTATCTTTTTGATGGCTTTTGTGAAGAAAATGATGCATTGGAATTGATATATTGTGCATAATATAAATACCAATAATACACTTATTCTTCTAGATTTTTATTTATTCTAAGTTTATGCAATTATTATGTAGGGCTGTTTACATCAAAGATTGACTGCCTCTGGTTTTGCTCTGGGGAGTCTTAGCTTTTGCCCTATGTACAGCTCTGTGCTTCTAAGGCAGAGCAAAAGTTGTTGGTGCTCGTGGGTTTCTCTCCTTCTTGTGCCAGAATCACTTCCCTGCAAGACTGCTTATGGAACATTCCTAACCCACATTTGTTTCTCCCAGGACTCTGGCTCCTTTGAGGGATTTGCCAGCCTAGCTGGATGGAGGTATTCCAGCTCTGCTTTCTTTCAGATAATATTTCTATTCATTTTATCTAAATAAAGGATTATGTTAGCTAAAAACGATTGAACTTGAGATATGAGTAGGTACCTTTCTAGTATCTGGTTTTGTTACAGGTTCTTATGGTTGATTTTCTGCCTGTAATGTAGTATTTTAATAGAACCGTCTTTAAATAGCAACAACTCCTAGGAAAAAGTTTCGAGGAAACCTATGCAAGCTTTTTGAAAGAAATTGGCATTTAAGTGCTTAATTCAGTTAGCAACTCATGAAGTCTATATTGACTGGGATGCAAATAGCCTTTATAAGCATTAATTTCATGACATGAACATTTTGTAGAAGTGAATGTAGAGTTTGTAGATCCTTAGGCAAATCTTCACTGTCAGTTGAATTTATTTAAAGAGCTTTTCTGGTCACCTTTGAACCTCAATGATTTCTCCAGATGTACAGAAGTGAACAATGTAAAAATCTTGCTGTTTCAGCAGAACTGATTCCAGCTGGCTGGGAACTGGATCTGCAAGTCATTGGTTACAGCTGTGTTTCGATTTATGTGATGGTTGAAAAAATAAATTACCCGATTAGATGGCTGGAAAGAGGACTCTTTGTTTAGCCCTTGTGTGGGGACTGAAAGTGTTTATGGTGCTGTTTTCTACGCAGTCTTTGCAAAGTAAGCTGGACAAATAGACTTATTCAATGCTTCTAAGAAATGTTGCATATTCAGCTTTAATTCTTTACTAAAGAAACTGTATTTTTTTATAGTGCTGTCATCCAGCAAATGTTTTAAAGGTCTAGCATTTAAGAGAAGCAGTACGTTTTCTGTCCTACTGAGCACTGCATTTAGTAATTGAAAAGCAGTTTTCTTTTGTTTAATGTGTACTTTAAAACATGTCTTTGTCAGGCACGGGAATGGGAATACATTTTCTCTTAAACTCAATACTTTATAATAGCAAAGTATCTGAACATAAGTTCTAACTTAACCCTTTTCCTCAGTGAGTTATGGCTAGTGTCACATAAGAGAAAATACATTAATTAAATTGCTGTATAAAGAAATATAGTCAAACATTACTGTAAAAAATTAACATGCCTGTGGGCCACTTAGGCTATTAGGCTTTTGAATTTGTGAATGTTTTCTTTGTTATAAAAGTAAAGTTTTGTATGGAGAGCTTGGAAGAGCGTTAATCAGCATATAACTTTCCAGGCTAGTAAAAGTCAAAATGCTAACTCTTGGAGCTTTGGTATACAGAGCCTAACAAAATACCTCCCCAAAGAGACTAATATACTAACACTATCTTGTGTGAGGAGTTTTTTGTTTGTTCTATTGCATTATTTTTTTAAGGTAACTTAACTTGGATCATTCTGTTTCCTAAGTTATAAGCTGTCAGAACCAATGAATTGTTTACAGCTCACCCAGTTCCACTGTGGCATTAAAAAAGTGAGCGGTGGCTCTGGAACAGATAGCTACGATGATATGTCTTCATCATTATTTTCTCAAACACTGATTTGCTAAATGATTTCAATATTTTTTGGAAGTTTATTTTTTTCTTTAATGCTTTCTAAACTCCTGAAAAGGGCCCACATTCTTCAGTGAACTTGAGACTGAGGCCAAGCACTTGACTAGGTGTCACAAGGTCTCCTAAGTTCAGTAGCAGTTCAGTGTGGGGAACACCCAGGAATGTGTTATATTTTCCAAGAAAATAGACAGTTCTTTGCTATTTCCTTTCTTAAACAGCTATATATTATGGAATTTAAAGATGCAGAATAAATAAGCATAATGTATCTAATAGGAGACAAAGGTGGGATTGATCTGTCTTGAATTGAAAGTCAGTTTTGCTATGTTACGCTATTTTCTTGATCAATGAAAGTATACCTTCTAACCCTTAACAAAATCAATACAATTGATTGGAAAAGATAGAACAAAGCATGAGAATGCAGAATACACTTGAACCTTCATTGTTCAGAAATATTTAAATGATGTTTATAATGCTTAGAAGCATTTTCCACTAACTCCATGTAATGGAAGCTTCTTTAACCAAGATTGAAGACCTAAGTAATAGAGTTTGAGAATATGCTATAGTGGCATCCTTCATAGAATAACATGGTTTTTGGTTTTTTTTTTAAGTTAAACTCATCTCACATTACTTATACTTCTAAAAGTGAGAGCAATTTCTATTACTGAGCATAGAGATAGCAAAGTGAAATTCAATCTTGAAAAGAAAGTATATAAATTAATATGAAAAACTTAGAAAAGAAAAAAGTATTTATAAAAAGAGAGCACTTTTTAATTTAAAATAATTTACTCTATATTTTGTGCTCCTGCTAACTGTCATAATTAGTAGATAAAGCATTTTCTTTTCTTATGAAAAGAACCCTACAAAATTAGCATATTTTTCCATGAAAGAAAACTCTAAAAATCTAGAATAAAAATGATTATGCACAGTCAGTATAATACCAATCCATTAATAACTTTATTCCCCTTCAATTAAGGAGCACTTGAAAAATGAATATTTTTTGAAACCAAAAAAGATGTTTTTAAAGTTTTTGCAAGTTGATAGAGAATTTTTAACCTATGATTCACCTGTTTTTCTGGTTTCCTTTGTATTCCAAATTTCAGAAATCCACTTAAGGAGGTTTTATAAACTATATATCTTATCCTGACAAATTTTAAATGCCTTATTAAAGCTAAAGTGTGTCTATTAGATCAATGAATCCTATAATGTTTTTTTAATCCACATTGGCTAATTTTTGCAGTCATCCAATGAAATTATGAGGTTTTCTCCCCAGTGCCTATGCCATAACTGTGTTTACACATTTTTAAATCTTAGAAAATTACTATCTAGTTATAAAATGAAAATACTTTATATAGTTTTTCAAATAATTAAAAATTTCAGTGGGAATAAAGTAATCTACATAAAAGATCTAGTATAACATTTTGAAGTTGCCATATTATGCAGCTAATGTGAAATGATACAATTTTTTTTTTTTTTTTTTTTTTTTTTTTTGAGATGGAGTCTCACTCTGTTGCCCAGGCTAGAGTGCAGTGGCCTGATCTCGGCTCGGTGCAACCTCTGCCTCCTGGCTCAAGCAATTCTCCTGTTTCAGCCTCCTGAATATCTGGGACTACAGGCGCACACCACAACACCCAGCTAATTTTTGTATTTTTAGTAGAGATGGGGTTTCACCATATTGGTCAGGCTGGTCTCGAACTCCTGACCTCAGGTGATTGACCTGCCTCAGCCTCCCAAAGTGCTGCAATTACAGGAATGAGCCACCACGCCTGGCCTGAGATCATACACATTTTTGAAATTCAGCTACTAGGTGAGACACCACAGGGATATAGGAAGAGGCTATGTTATTAGCTTTACTGGGGATAAATGTTACTGGACAGTTATTATGAGGGTTAAATTAGATAATTATGTAAACAGATATCTAAATAGCAGATAGTAATTACCAGGATGTGTTTCCAATTGTACTGTCCTTCCATTGCACAGGATTTTAGGGCTAAATTGGGCTTTGGAGATAACCTAGTCCTCTCTCCTCATTTTAAAAATAAGAGAACTTAGGTTCCAAGAGTTAAATGACTTATCCAAGATGATAGACATTATTAATTACAGAATTGGCACTAGAACCAGTTTTTCTCACTCTTAGATCAGTTATTTTTCTACTTTCTCACTTCGTTTCATGGTGTTGTACATAGCCTACCATATGGAAAATAGTACTTTTCTATAGTTACGTTACTTAAAACATAAATTTTTATTGATCCTGTACCATAATATTCACAGTCTAAATACAACAGTGATTCTGAAGTCATTTGAAGGCTTCTCACTTATATTCATTCTTAAAAAGCCAGGATTAATTATTTTCTCTCTCACCTGTTAGGAAGCACATCAACCCAGCAGAAACATTACTTATTAGTATGTACAATATGGAGAACTATTGAAAAATACTCTTCCAGATTTGTGTGTGTATATATATATATATATATTTATTTATTTTATTTATTTATATTTTTGAGACAGAATCTCGCTCTGTTACCCAGGGTGGCGTGATCTCGGCTCACTGCAGCATCTGCCTCCTGAGTTCAAGCAATTCTCCTGCCTCAGCCTCTAGAGTAGCTGTAACTACAGGTGTGCACCAACATGCTCGGCCAATTTTTATATTTTTAGTAGGATGGGTTTTCACCATGTTGGCCAGGCTGGTCTTGAGCTCCTTACCTCAGGTGATCCACCCGCCTCTGCCTCCCAAAGTGCTGGGATTACAGGAGTGAGCCACCGTGCCTGGCCTCAGATTTGTATATAATTTGTTAGGGTATAATTTTTGTGGTCTCTAAATTGCCCCTTATTATCATTCCCTGCCTTTTCCCTGAAAGAGAAACACTCCACCAGCATCCTCAAGACCTAGTTGTTCCTATGTGTGGTTGCACAACAAAGTTCACATCACTTTTAACTCAAGACCTTCCTCAAGTTCCTCTTCTTGCTCTGTTCCCTCATCTCAGTGTCATCTCTGTAGTGTGCCTTGAATGAGGTCCCCTTGTGGATACTGGTGACTAACAGACTAGACTGGAAAGTAGGTTGTACACTTCCGGAGAGCAGAAGAGGGGAGAGGGCAAGAGGAAAGAAAACAGGGAAGGGAAGCCATGAAAAAGAGATTGCTACAATGAATTACAATTTTTTTTTATTACTAAATGCAAGAATGAACATTAGATTTTTACATGCCAGGATCATTCCTAAAAGGAGGAGAAATCTCTGATTATTTGTTTTTCCATGGTAGTTGTGATATTCTACACTTACATATATCAAAAGAAAGAGAAAGAAAGTAATTTCAGGTTGGCAAACCTATTGCATCCTGGTCATAAAGTGCCTGAATTTAACACTGAGTCATTTTCTTGTCCAAATACTAAAATCTTGAAAGAAAATATAGGTCAAGTTTTTTTTTTCCTTGTTAAAAACCAATGATCTCTTTCATCGTGAATCTTTTAAAGTAATAACTCATATAAATTTACATTTTACATTATTTAATTTGGCTTAAAATAATTATTAGTTCTAGAATCTGATTTGTAAATCAAAATTGTCATACCAAGGTACACACACACACACACACACACACTCACAAACACACTCGTATCATCTGGGATTTTTTCTCAGTTAATTCTGCAGAAAATTCCTAACCAGGGCTGGGAGTGGTGGCTCATGCCTGTAATCCCAGCACTTTGGGAGGACGAGGTGGGCAGACCACAAGGTCAGGAGTTCGAGACCAGCCTGGCCAACATGGTGAAACCCCCGTCTCAACTAAAAATACAAAAATTAGACAGTCATGGTGGCATGCTCCTGTAATCCCAGCTACTCAGGAGGCTGAGGCAGGAGAATCACTTGAACCCGGGAAGCTGAGGTTGCAGTGAGCCAGATCGTGCCATTGCACTCCAGCCTGGGCGACAGAGCAACTTTCCATCTGAAAAACAAAAACAGAAAAAAAGAAAATTCCCAACCAGTTCATCCTAGTCCACAAGAATCTGATTTTTGTCTCCCTTGTCCTTTAATTACTCTTCCTTGTCTCCTAAAAAAAAAAAAAAAAACAGTTTTGTATGCTCCTAACTGCTGATTGCTCCTTATTTTAACTGGATTTTTAGAAAAGATTTTTTTTTTTAATTTTTCTACTCACACTACTATTACATCACTTCTTTATTGAAAGCAGAAATATGTAATATGTGTTGTTTGGCTCTAAAAAGAGAATGACTGTCATTTCTGGAAAAGTTAGACAAATAAACACCTCATATTTATTCGGAGACTTTAGCTTGAGTAGTTTTTTTGTGTCTTCTGATAGTATTGTTATCAACTATTTCAAAGTTAGTATCTATATACCCTTTTTCCTTAAGTAATCATGCATATTTCCAGACTATTAGTAAATAAAAATAATAGATACTCTTCAGTCAAAAGAAATTCTCTTTATTTTAGATCTTCAAATAAATCAACATAGTTTCATTCTCTTAAAAGAGACTTGAAAGAAAATATTGAGATCCAATAATCAATTATGCTATAAAACTTTTCACAAGGAAAATTTAAGTCAACAGTCTCCTATAAAACTTTCTGCAGGGTTGGAAATGTTTTATATCCAGACTGTTCAAAATGGTATCCACCACCATGTGCCCTTCTACACATTTGAAACATGGCTAGGGCAACAGAAAAAAAAAATGAATTTTCACTTTAATTTAAATTTAAATAGCTACACATGGCTGGTCACAGCTTATTGGAGAATGCAGGTTAAGTAAAACAGAAAAAATGCAAGTAATAAACAATAAATTCTGCACATCCATGAATTTTGAGTCAAAATTTGAACTGTAGTTGATTTTTTGTCTTTTGTCTTCTATCCTTCTTACTCCAAATCTCACTAAATAATTTAAATATGATCCCCTTCTTAGCACTGATTTCAAATGGCGTTTATAAGAAATAAAAGATTCCTGCCTTAGTAGTCAGGTAGAAGGCAGGTTGTATTAAAGTATTTCAGAGTAGTCAGTTGTTACTTCCTTTAACTGAAAATATTTTTTGACATTAAATTCATATCTATCTTTCTTATTTTTTAGAAAGTTAACAGAACAAATCTCCAAAATCACAAAAATAGTTGATCTAGCAAGGCAATACTTGCATTATACGACTTAAATTAAATGTAAAACAGCATCAAAATTTTACTTTGTAAATATTTTAGCCATAGTCAAAGTATAAACTCTGATTTAGGGATGCTTTTATATTGATGATAAGATGTTAAGAATTAGAAGAGACCTTAAACCTGTATATATGACAGTGGTTAATTGGACTAATTGATTGCAACATCTTCTTTCAAATAAATATTGATTTAATCAAGTCTGCATTCCCATTGGCCTTAACGGAAGTCCTATCAGAAGCCTGTGCACTCGGATCTGGCTAACCTCTATCTGGATATAAATATTTTAAATGCATGGCCATTCAGTTCTAAGTATGAATTTTTTTGCGAATATTTATTCCTCTTGATTTTCTAAATTCCTCAGTTAACATTGTTATGCCTTCTGTAAAGTTAAGGCCTGTGCGTGTGTATATCTCTCTATGCAATAGAGAGATAGCATGGATTAGGGGAAAAAAAAGTTGTATTTGCATTTGTTGTTTCTGATTCACAGAGCTAGGAGTGCAGTGTTCATGTGGAGTCCACAGAGCTGGGATATCAGTAGGCAGTTGCTGTAAGCACATGTTCAATTATTAAAATAGTCAACATTTTATGTCTGATAGCCATGGCGAGGTCATGACATTAATTTATCCAAAGTATTGTGGGCAACTGTCTAGAAAAATAAATAGCATAAAGGACACAGATGCCAGAGAACTAAAAAAGAAACCACAACAACAAAAAAGGTGGGTCTCAGCAAAGAGAGATTAAGAGATGACCAATTTATTTAATCCACATAGAACAGGAAGAAGTCAGCAGGTGTCTCAACGTTAATGACAAGTATTTTAAGCTATGCTGCGCATGAGTTAATTTTTGCTTTAGTTTTTCATTAGATTCTAAGCTTGTTGAATACTACTCCTATTCTGCCATGTCAGAAACTTAATTTCATATTTTATTGTTGCTTCAATGCTTAGGGATTCTTTACTACCTGTTTCTTTCTCTCCTTTTCCATTCTTCCCTTCCCTCTTCCCATTTCTGTGTTTCCCTTTCTTCTTCCCTGTTATTATTTTCCTTCTTGCTTTTCTCTCTCATGAGAGTATATTCTTAATTCTGTTTCCTTCTGGTGCCAACTTCTTTTTCTATTTTTATTCTTGCATTTGAGAGGTTTCTTTTTCCTTTTGCTTTCAAATCAGGAGCCTGTAGGAACTGATCTTAGAGATACATACCCTACTACCGATGCTTCTATCTCTTTATAGGTTGTGTGATGTTTTCTTTGGAACCTCTGCGAATGGTTGTCCTTCTTGTTTGTTGCCACAGATCTGTTGCCAATCTGCTACCTTAGTTGAGCCTGCAGTGCCGCACTGCATGCTGGGATATGTCTGTGTGAGTAAACTGAAATTTCTACAGCACCAGACAGCGTTAGAGTTGGCTTGAGAATTGCCGTACTTTGCTTCCCTTTGTATGTATTTCTTGTATGCTGCCGAGTCACTGATGGCTAGCTCTGTCTGGCAAGTAATTCAGAAATGCTGTTTATGTAGAAAGGAAAGGTAGGGACTTTACCACACTCTGTCATCAAAGGGAGCAATTGAAGAACAAAGGAACTGAGTAAATACCTATATATTGCCTTTTGTGTTGCGAAACACTGTAGCACAAACACATTTGTGTTCAGCCAAATGTTTTACTTCCTTTTGTAATAACGCATATAGAAGGTTGTCTCCACATATGTACAAGAATCCATATTTTATTTAAACGTATATAGTCAATTGTTCATATTTATAGGCTGCAAACATGTCTCAATCTCAAAGACTTTTACATATCCACTCCCACACAGCTATTTGTTATTATTTTAAAAGTTCTTAAATTAAAAAAAAAATAAAATATACTAATATCTCTGTTGGTTGATTTTATTAAGCAACTTAGGATTTCAACACAGTTTAAATCATATTGATGACTCAGATCCTGGCAGGTCTTACAATTCCTGTGAAATGAGAGCACAGCTAATAAAAATATTAAGCAATTACTTTTATTAAAATCATAGGGTTTTTTTCATTATCACATAGAAATGATTGATCTATACAGATTGGTCTCACTCATGTGTCTTTTGGGCTGCTTGGGAGCTTCATGTAGAAGTGGAAAGTCCCCTTTGCTCTTCCTTCGACCAAGGTGGGGAAAATGAAGGCATAGAATACAATCTAGGGCTATTAAAGAATTGCTGGCATTACTTCTCTCTATCACGTGTGAGCCTGGCTGCCTGCTTCGTGAGGTAGGGGATCCAGGATGAGACTGTGCCGGAGCCTGTTTCCACAACTGCATTTGGAGATCCGTCTTATTGATTAGCGGGGGAAAGGGGTGGGGATCAGGAGTGTGAGGTGAGGGGAGGACCAACTGACGACTGGCTCAATGAAGCACAAGACATTTTCTTCCGGAAAGATGTCAAACAACTGAGAAACAGCCAGAGAGGAAGTAGAAAGGTGGAAAAATGAGGAGACCCTGGAAGAAATGAAGGCATTTCCTATGAGACAGCCTTGGGGCTTTTTTCTTTTCTTTCTTTTTTTTTTGCTTCCATCATCTGACCTGCAAAGGCTAGAGTGACAGCGTCATGCAAATGCTGCAGTCCAGCAGGTCTGGGAGAGGGTGGATGCTAGACTGTGAGTTAATGTTAATGATGAGCGCAGTGAAAATACCAGCCGCTGCCACCCCCTGCTCACAGAAGCGCTCTGAGTCAGCATCAGATGCTTTGCCTCGCCTCTCGCTGTGTATCTGTGTGCCTGTGTGCGCGCGCGTGCTCGCTCGGGCATCCGTGTCTAGCCGAGGGGAGGGGGTGGCGTGTGAGTGCGTGGAGGGTAAAAGCCAGTCAGTCAGTGAGAAGCAAAGGTACGTTGGAGAGCAACTAAAATCTGACTGATTTCCATCTTTGGAGCATCAGATGTATTCCCTAAGGAGGATGGGTCTCCGTGATGGGGGTGGTATAATTATGTTAATGTCATTTTTATGGAGGGGTGAGATTTTTCATTCTGATAATTGGTTGAATGCTATGGTCAAAAATTGTAAAGCCATATTCAGTTTTAGGGAAAAGCATGGACTTAGATCTAAGGGCGGTTTTATTTTTTCGCTTTTTGTGAGTGCTGCTTTTTTGTTTTTTTGGTTTTTGTTTTTTAACTATTTATTTTAAGCCATAAGTGATTCAGTATGGGAAATCAAATGATAAACAGAAAGAGATCTTATATAATGATGCATTACATCATGGAGCAGAATATTTAAAGTCTTACAAGGCAGAGTAAAGATCTGGACAGGGGGTGGGGGGTGGTGGTTGGAAAGGGGTGTGGTACTAGGGTGGAGGAGGGGGGCCAGTTAGCAAATATTTTGTGCAGTATAGCTTTCCTTGCAGCTTACTTGGAAATGGATGATTCACCTGTTCTACAGGAAAACATTCTAATTCTTTCCATTTTTTTTTTTTCCTCCTCTTTTCCCTTTTAAGATCAACCACCTCAGAAGAGCCAGATTCCACTTCTGTGGCCAGGACTTTTATATTATGGCTGGTCCGATTGTTTTACCCTGCGTTCTATGCTACTAAACCTTGGATCATTCCTAAAGTACAAATTCTGTTCTCGAACCACAAACAAGGCTAAAAGATCGGAGGAAATTCAGTGAATATACAGGATTGGGGTTGTGTATTTTTAAAAGTATTGAGCTTTATAATAATGTAATTATTCAAGAAATAGAATCATGGTTTTTTTATGATGTTGCCAGCATTTTAAATTACATGTTTATTAAGTGGCATTGCTCAAATAACTACAGAGTATGCGTGGAAATATTTGCTGTCTGAATAGTTTGGAGATTCAAAGAGAAAAATCAAGCTTCAGAGGTATTAAATTATGACATGCAGAAAAGTTTTTGTTTTGTTCTTAACTGCAACGGTATATATTTAAATCCGATTTAAAGTATTATATGTCCTGGGCCCACCTTACCAGTTGTGCTGTATAACAGTGTAATGAGAAGCAAAATTTCAATTAGGGTCCCATTAACTGGCATATAATCCTTCTTTAATGTAATAGAGGCTATGGTGTTGCTGTACAAATCTGCTAGAAGCAGATTTTAACCCATGTTTAGTCTCTTTCTTTGGATCTAATGGAATGACTCTTAACTGTTCATTGTCTGCATTGTTTCTCATATTCTTCATTATTTTAAGGTCTGGAATTAGTCTATAAATGGTCGTCGTGATTACTCAGCTCATCCTAACTTTTATATATCATATATATTTCTACTGAAGTATTTTAAATAGTATTTACAGGTAAAAGTCTAAGTGAACCCAACTGTAATTTCTAAGCTATCCTTATTTCTGGAAGAAGAATTCTACCGCATCAAACCAGACTTTTCCTAGTCCCTGAGACCCTAACTTGTGAGGTATTTTAGTAACATCACAAGTCAGGCTCTTGGGACCTAGGCGGAGGGGAACCAGCAGCTTTGGACCTTATTGATTGTCTGCAGTTACCACCAGAACAAAAGAACATACATAGATTCTGCCTAGGAGAAAAGAACAATGCTTTTCTTTATCATCAGCAATGTTTTCACCATGACCCACCCCCAAAAATACTATTGTCAGAAACTGTACTCTAAAGTGATTACACAGTTGCACTGAAATGGCGTTTGTATTATAACGATCATACAAAAGCAATATAAGAAACCTGTGTAAGAAGCAAAATTAAAATATAAGTGTTTTAAAATGCTCCTTTTGGTGCATTTTAAGGTGGCTAGTATAAGAGGGTATCTCTTCAGTTAATGAAGAGAGGGGATTATATTTATAACTTGTCATATGCATTGAAATATATACATTAGCTACTTAAATAAATCCTGTATGCCTCCATATAACTATGGCTCAGACTATGTCATATACAGCTATAATCATGCTTGAGGCCTAGAAATAACATGATTTACAATCTTCTTTATTGACCCTATTAGATTTTACTACCGATTTAAGAAGAATGCTGTTTTATACTTTGTATTTATTGCCAGGGCTTTTCTGAGTCTTCTATCCAACCAACATACTTTATATGTCTTAACAATTCTAACAATTATTTTGTTACGAGAGTCCAAGAGTGAAAGTTTCACCAATAATCTGGGAAAATATGTCTTTTTAAAATTTTTTACAGTTTACTGTGTACATATCATGGGCCTACGTGAGATAAAACAGTAAACGCCACCTATGAAGTCAAACTGCTTTGACTAGCAACTGCAAATGAACTGCATAGTTTTAGTTTTATAAGAATTTTAGCTTTATCAGAGGTAACTATTCCAACCATAAGTAATATGTCATATTTGAAAGTTTAATAGCCATTGCCACATCAGATATGTCTTTCTTGGAGATAGAATCAGTATGCTAAATCTATTTAAAAATTTTACAATAATGTTACAAATATCAAGATTCAAAATGGAGATGACAGACTTTCCTTAATAGAAGCAACAAAGTGGCTTCATTCTTTTAACTATTGCCTTAGATGGGTGCCATAAATTATGTGTCTTCTGCATTGTTAAAATAAATTTATGAATGTATTTTAGAATACTGTATGGAGTCTTTGTTCATCTTTTTTAAAATTTCTTATAATACCTACTTGAAATATTACAGAATACAAATCATCTATTAGTCATAGTTATTAAAAATTACTATAACAATATCATAAACATACACATCTATATAAAGCATGCAGAATATGTTTAAGCATGTATGCACACTGTACCTATTCAGATTCTTTATTTATATCATCTACTTCATTTATCTAGAAGTTCTGAAATTTTAGGTGTGTGTATGTATATGTATAAATATAAGTTTTAAAGCTCCAAATGAAAGGAGGTAATATAAACAGTAAAGAGTTTTGGTAGTATTTATCTTTGATTTCTTTTGACCTCATTCTCATTGGAATTGAGTATTTTTTAAAACCATAAGTTTCTTAATACAAAGAAATCTATGTATGTGTGTCTACATGTACACGGAAGCTTGATTACATTTAATAGCAATGTTCACACAATGGATCTGAAAGTACTTCTTGTAAAAAAGAATATCACATACAAGTATGTGTTTACTGACATCTGTTTTAACATGATCATAAATAATATCTATGAAAGGTTCCATCAAGTTAGTTCCAAAACAATGTAAGGGGTAGATGTTTATTGGCTATAGTGATATCAGATATAGGTTATTCAAACGTGAAAAGTTTTTAATGTTATCATATTCATGAACCACACTATATATTAACTTCTGTCTCATAAAAGAAATATACCAAAACTGAATTGAGAATGCAGTCATGTTTGTTCATTTTCACCATAAACATATAAAATGTTTTTTACTGATAATCCTGCACAATTGGAACTTCTCTATGTAACCCTCCTATATGAACAGTCTTTCGAGAGCGTCATTGATAAAGCTTTTCTTTTACTTCATAAAGGTGTATATAGATTTAAGTGGGTGACTTTGTTTATGTAGGCTACTTTATGCTGTATGTGCATAGACAGATGCCACTTTTTCTGCATTTCTATCTCAGCTGTCACAGGATAATATTGTTTTAGGGCTTTATGATATGATTTGGAAAATCAGATCATACTAAGCTTAAAATAAAAAGGAGAGATCTACAACAAAGAGCGAGAAAATGATGTGTGTTGCATGCAAAAAAAAGCAGTGATATTAACAATTCGATGGCTTCCTGGTTGGGAGACCAGCCTGAGCCAGACGCATATATTAAGGGCTGTCTGCTGCCGATGTGAGCTTGCTCAATGCGGTGGAAATGAGGAATCATCTCCTTTCTGACACCAGCTTATTTGTACATTTTAATTTTGAAATAGCCAATCACTGTTTTACATAAATATACTAACCCCTGCCTGATTCATTTTCTTTCCCATATTGTTTGTTAATTTACTGTGAACTTCAAGTTCCTTTTTTTGGCAAAAAAAATCATCATTCAACTTCAACATCTACCAAAGACCAATGAAGTATTAGCTTTTCTTTTGTCTCTTTTGTATTGCTCAGATAATATTGTGATATTCATGCTTTTAACTTTTAATCTCTGTAAGGAAAACATCAATTTTCCAAAATAGCATTTTTTAAAGCCTTTTAGGATCCATCAAGGAAGCCACTCTGAAATTTTGCCAAATCTAAATATGATTATATTTCATTTCAGGGTTCATGGGATCAATATCTTTTTCAGTATAAAAGTCCCAAACAGTTTAGTATTCCAGTGGAGCTACAGAAGAGGTGTAGAGATATTCTTAAATCATTTAAGCATTAGGCTACATTAATAGTGTCTTGAAGAGAAATAAGTATCTCAGGAGAATTATAGCACAAGTTAATTACTAATGAAATTAGAAAGGGTATGTTCTGCCTTAAACTCCTCTTCAAATGGACAAGCTGGTACATGTGCCTAGGCTTGGTCTAATACACCTTAAATATATAAATGGTTTTACAAGCTGTCATGTTTGGATGAGTTTGAGAAAAGCAGTATATAAAGGGTTAGCTAACGCCCAAATTTTCTTTCCATTTACACATGCAATGCAGCCTACATTTCTGTAGGCAGCAAATGCAGGCATCATTTTGATTGCTTGAATTCTTTTGTTTAATTTTTTACTAGACATTTAACTTAGCACTCAAATCCCACTGATCCCTTAGAGACTGCATTTGGATAAGGAAAACAAAGTTCCTAATATAGAGAAGTTTAAAAAAAAAAAAAAATCCTGGGCCCTTGTAAACATTTGAGAAATAGACTTTTAGTGTAGCGCTGCAAATACATATTTAGTGTGCAGAAACTTAGGTACCTTTATTATCTATCATCATCCTGGTTTTCTTATCTTTCAGTGACCAACTATACAGTCGGTCACATATTTATTTCCTATATGTCTTTATTTCTTGAAAGGTTTAGTAAAAACAGTGTAAAAATTGAGATATCTTCATAAAATGATTCACACCATTTCTTCAATGAGCTAGCTTCAATTTTCATTAAATGTTGCTTTTCTCCACATCTCTACATGTTAAATGTGACTTTATGATGTACATTATCAGCCAATAATATTAACTTGTATGTAATAGTTTACTTGTAGGAATTTGAAAGCAGGTGGAACTTGAAGGTAATTGAGATTAAGTGAATTTAAGATTAAATAGCTTCATTTTATATAAACAGTTAATTTCATGCATATTTTATGGACAA
This sequence comes from Pan troglodytes, assembly GCF_028858775.2. Classification (NCBI taxonomy): domain Eukaryota; kingdom Metazoa; phylum Chordata; class Mammalia; order Primates; family Hominidae; genus Pan; species Pan troglodytes. Next base: position 17,650,785 of record NC_072420.2, read on the forward strand.
CTTAAAAGTGAAAAATTCTGATAAGGTGAACTAAATTTTTCATTATTGATATAAGTAATGTGACTTTAAATCTGTTACCTTAATAATTAATTTCTAAACAAACAAAACAGGTATAAAAATAATCATGGACTATATTCATTAGGTCAAGTAAATAAGAATAAAAACTTCCTAGGTTTTGTCTTGGCCATATAAGGTTTTTGAGGTGTTTTGGGTTCTTGTGTTGATTGATAGATTTAACTTTGCCTCTCTTCTGAGAAGTTTCTCCTCTTTGTCAATAGGTGTCTGATGATTTGTGAGCCTCAAGTGACTACTCTGTGGAATCATCTGTCCTTGCCTTTGAATTCGCTTTCCCTAGGCCATGGGTCAACATTAGTAGTTTATACATCCAAATTGGTAGGTCTTTATGAAATTCTTCTATGTATTTGTTCTAGACATATAAGTGAAGTATAAGAAATTATAGATTTACATTGTGGTTGTTTTTACAGCTTCTGGACATCTTTGAGAAAATACTTGGGTGGCATTGAAACATTAGCCAATGGAAGCATTTGATTTTGTAGAATTTTGAAATGCAGTGCCTTACTCGTAGTACACTTCCTAGTCTTGGGGGTGGGAAGACCAGTCTGTAGCTAACTTATTACTGTCTTATACATCATGCTAAAGCCCAGCCTGGGCATTTGTAAACCTCGGGGAGGTTTCTACTTTAGACAACAGTTTTTGTTGAGGGATTACACCACAGTCAGTTCCCTCCATTTCTCCCTCTCTTCCTGGCCCCCCTCCCACCCAACATGGAGCCTTTTCAACTTCTTCAAAGAAATGGAAAAAAAAAGTAGACTCTTTATTAATGGCAGAAAACAAACTGGCTGCTGTACTTCCGAGGCAGCTCTCTAATAATAAAGCAGAGTAGGCACTGCAACAAAGAATTCTTCAATGTACTAAATATATAGGGAAGCCTATTTAAATTCACCAGAGGGGCTTAGAGGACAAGCAGCAGAAAGTTTAGAATTCAATTCAAGCCATGCCAGAAAATGAAAATGTACTTAAAAAAGGATTTCTGAAACAATTGTTCAAAGAAATGTCAACTTTTAAGGTTCTTTCTAGAAGAATGAAATTTGTACTCTAATTTATGTGGTGACTTTTTCAATTAGAGAGGAAAAGTGATTAACAGAATCTCAAAGGAATTGTATCTTATGTTTAAAGAAAACGTGTTTTCTTTCCATGGGATGTTCTCTAGTGAGGGCCACCTAGTGCACTGACTAAAAACAACCAAATATATTTATGGGACAAAGAGATAATGTATTTTTTTTTTTTTTTTTTTTAGCAATTAGACATATAACAAATGCTCATCTTACTTTGAAAGAAAAATATTCAACTTTATTCTTTCTAGTTCATTTTCTCACATTCAGCTCTACGATTTAAAATATTTTAATTGTAACTCTGAAAGAGCAATTTGCTGATAAATAATAGGACTGTGTGTTTCTAAATTTAAGAGATAAAAAAGTGATCCCTACCTTATCTCTTAGTGATTGAGTCAAGAAATTATCGTTGCCCATTATTTACCTATCTATAAGACATGTGTGTCTATAAGGAATACCCACATCTATAAGAATATATATTTTATTAATCACAATGTTCACTTTCTTTATAAAAACTGCTTATAAAGATCCCAGCACTTTGGGAGGCCGAGGTGGGCGGATCACGAGGTCAGGAGATCGAGACCATCCTGGCTAACACTGTGAAACCCCATCTCTACTAAAAATACAAAAAATTAGCCAGGCGTGGTGGCGGGTGCCTGTAGTCGCAGCTACTTGGGAGGCTGAGGCAGGAGAATGGTGTGAACCCGGGAGGCGGAGCTTGCAGTGAGCCGAGATCGCGCCACTGCACTCCAGCCTGGGCGGCAGAGCGAGACTCCGTCTCAAAAAAAAAAACAAAAAAAACCCTGCTTATAAATTTTATTCAAGGCCAGTATGGTCTTGACTGACGAATGAAATTTCATACAGGCTTTCCTTAATATCTTCTTTTAGAAGTAACATAGATATTGGAAAAAAAAGATCGTTTTTCTTTGTCCTCAAGGATTGCAAGTTTTAAAGAGAATGGAGGCTTGGACTTGCTAGTGACCATCTTTGTTGCCATTGTGGAGAGAGTCTACCTGAGAATGAAACCCACATGGAATTCATCAGTTCCGCAGTATAATTTGTCAGCTTAAAATAAGATATTTATTTATTAATGCATCTATTCTTCCCACCCTCCCCCAAGTTCTCTCTGCTGGCTCTGCCTCTCCCTCTCACCTGATATGTTCTCCCTCTTTCTTTCTCTTTCTCTCCAGTGTTGACTTCATTCTCAGGTAAGCTTTCTGAATGTGGTGGCAAAGATGGCCACATACAGCTTCAGACTTGCATCATGCATCATCCTACAGCCTGCGAATCCAGGAAAAATAAACAAACAAAAAGATTCTCTTTATGCCAACATCAATTTCAGTTGTCAGAAAATCTTGGATTGGCTCTGTTTTGGTGACATGCCCATATGTGGATCCACTTATTTGATAAACAAGGACTACTCTGATTGGATGGCCAATGTAGGGAGGCAAAAGAAGACTAGCCTATCAAGGTCATGAGGAATGAGTGAGGGTCTGTCAGTGGTAGAAAGTGAAAGGAATTTAAAGCAGGCGGGAATGTAATGGAACACACAACCACCACTACACATTTTTTAATTACTGAGTATAATGATGATTGATAGGCTTTTGAAAATGTTTGTCTTGGTAAACTCACTGGTACCTATCAATGTGTAGGCAACATTAGTTTATTTTGCCAAATGTCCTCTTACAGCATGGAAATTATAAAACATCGGCTGCAGCAAATCTCAACCTTGAGTGTCATGTGATTAATTACTTTTATTAACACTTTCCATAAGCATGTAATATATGACATATACCAGGAAAGTCAGCATTTGGTCTCATTTAGGAATTTGAAATTTTAAAAATTATTTAAGATTACTAGAAATTGTTTGGTAAAGAAGAGATGATTATTTTTTTCTGTAGCCTATTGTGTCTATCCTTAACCACCATATGATCAGACCATTTCCTTACAGCAAATTTTATATCCTCCTCACTTTTACCTCTAATGTTAGAGATAATTAGTGCTGATTCTTGGAAATTTGTATTTTTGTTTATGAATTAATTTCTTCCTCTACTACTATTATACATATATATATGCATTATATATACATATGTGTGTGTGTTTGTGTGTATGATGTATATATGAAGGCTACAGTTATAAAATAAGGATGTTAGATTCTTATTCCATATCCTTTACCTTGTTGCTCTTTTGTTTATCATAGTATGACCTGGGTGGTTTTTAACATTTTACTGTCAAGAACTACTATTTAGGAATCTTTCTCAATGAGAAAGAGATTAATTTACTATGAATAATGGTTCTAATGCAAAACATTTTGGGCTTTTGTTGTGATGCAGATGAGCAAAGCCATAAATATAATTTAGAGAGTTTGAAAATGTATTTTAACATTCACAATTCTTCTTACTAATTAATCAAATTACAAAATTATGCTGTGGCTTCCAGTATATTAAAATAAGTTGTCATATTTGGAACATCTGTTTATGGTCCTATTATGAATATGTATTTCTAAAGGGCTGAAATATAGATTGCCATAAATAATGTTTGCAATTTAGTCCGTGGAAAAATGATACCTACTTCCCTTCACAATGCTTGTTTATTTCCCACGAAGTAAATCTTCCAGATTGTATTTTATCATTTTCTTATCAAGACGGAGGAAAAAAGACTCGGGTCTTACTTAAGCCTTGCTGATTGGTTAAGAAAAGAGATGGCTGTCATCGGCAGCCTTGCCAGACACTGTACCGTGGCTCCAGACAGTCAGCTGGTACTATCGCTTTGTCTCAACTATAAATCACAGTCTCGTAATGGCCAAGGCTGACACCTTGACATTTTCAAGAAGAGTAAAAGACCTGATTTGAATGGAAATCAATTTCATTTCACAAATCTTGGGTGACTACTCCAAGCCTTTTCTTGTGTCTTCTTGAGACTTATTTGGGATTTCCATGATCATCAGAGGATTATTTGAGTGTTATATTATGACTTTTTAAAGCTATAAAACCATATTCTTACTTCCTTCTTCATTCCTAACATGAGAAAATTGATTTTTAAAGTTTTATGTAAGAAAAATCACTAATAAGCACTGATAGTTTTTAAAATGGCAATAGCAGCCAATGCTGTTTAGTTTTGCAAAACTTTTGTAAAATATTCTCTGATTTAAAAGTACAAGCTGTGTACACACGTATCCAGATTAACCTTTGATTACCTGATAATAAATATTAGCAATTATCAAGTGATTTTGCACTTCAATCAAGCAGGTCTCAATGAAACTTAAAATCTTTTGAAAAGTATTTTCACTTTTACGTTCTTAGACATAACAAGAAAGTTTTAAGCTTTAAATTTTAAGTATTCTAGAGCCAATGATGACTTAAAAGTACTTAATTATGTTAGATGGGACCTTGCATTAAATTGCATCAGATCTTTTGACCATTCGACCCAAGTGACACAGAAATAATTTCATACTTTACTAGTATGAAAAGAAATTCTTTTTAGGGCTTTTAGGAGCTTGGCATTGAATGTTTAAAATCTTTAATATACTTATTCTGTTACATCTTTCTCCTTTAGAAGAATACTACCATTTCTTTAAAAGCATGGAGGGGAAGACATTTCTTCTTTCCTGGTGTTTTGTCTTGATCCCTCTCCAAGAGTGATCTAAGCTCAGTAAAGCCTTGGTCTTCTAGACACAATATTAATGGAAAATGTTAACCTTACCTATCTCTCTTTTTTAAGTATGGAGGGATTACCACAATGCCTTGTGATGATTTCTCTTCATCTTCATTGTTAGTCCTCAACTTTGTCTCAAATCATAATTTTAAACAGATAAACTTTGATTGTTAAATTCATTATTTTGTAAAGCCCTAGGAACCAGTGAAACTACACACAGTTACAAACAGGATTCCCAACCCTTAAATCTTTTTATTCATTCTTCTATCCATCTACTCATTCATTCATAATCTATACAGAACATGATCCTACTGAGGTCATGAGTTCGAGACCAGCCCGACCAACATGGAAAAACCCCATCTCTACTAAAAATACAAAATTAGCCAGGCATGGTGGCACATGCCTGTAATCCCAGCTACTCGGGAGGCTGAGGCAGGAGAATCGCTTGAACCCAGGAGGCAGAGGGTGTGGTGAGCCAAGATTGCGCCATTGCACTCCAGCCTGGGCAACAAGAGCAAAACTCCATCAAAAAAAAAAGAAAAAGAAAAAGAAAAAGAAAAAAGAACACGATCCTATGCTACGGTAGGTGGGAAATACAAAATAAAATTAGAATTCCTTCTTTACAAAATACGTTCTTATGAGAATTTGTTTAAAAAACAAAATGTTATCAAGTCAGAAAGTGATCTATCCACAAAGGAGATGTAAACACAACGTTCTGATGTTTTGGGATTCTAGAAAAGGCATTTTTTGTTGTTGTTTTTTTTTTTTTTTGGTTGTTTGTTTTTTTGATGGAGTCGCTCTGTCACCCAGGCTAGAGTGCAGTGGCACGATCTTGGCTCCCTTCAACCTCTGCCTCCTGAGTTCAAGCGATTCTCCTGCTTCAGCCTCCAGAGTAGCTGGGACTACAGGCTCCCGCCACCACACCTGGCTAATTTTTTGTATTTTTAGTAGAGATGGGGTTTTACCGTGTTAGCCAGGATGGTCTCGATCTCCTGACCTCATGATCCGCCTGCCTCGGCCTCCCAAAGTGCTGGGTTTACAGGCGTGAGCCACCGCGCTTGGCCTGAAAAGTCATTTATTTTAGTCATTGAAAATCAAGAACAATTCCTTGGTGGAGGCTGCATTTAGCTGGTCCCTAGATAGGAAGGATTTCTAGAGAAAGTGATGGAAGGGCTTGGGTTTCTGGGAGACTATACAGTATATACAAATGTGCAGGAACAGGAAAGCTGGGCTATGTTTGGCAATGAATGTTGTTGCAAAGTTAGGTGCATTGTTGGAAAGTTAGTAATTGAGTGCCTAATAAAAAGTAAGCTGAAATCAGTTGATGGAGTAGCTACAGAGTTCAGGGAGGTTCTCCTGGGGATTGTGCAATTTTACAATGGAGTAGGCACTGAGGACCTTTTAAATATTTGGGGACAGACGCAAGGATGTAAAGTGCAAGATTAATCTGTTTCCAGTCAATATGGCTTAATACTCCAATCCAGAGGACCTGTCAGAATTACTGAGCAAGCTTTATGTAGACACACCATTTTTCCTACCCCTTAAATTCTGACTCACTAGGTCTGGGGTAGAGAATGTGCAGGTGTGTTTTGTAAAAGCTCCTAGATGACTGGCTAACACACAAATTGAGAAAGAGTTGGATAGAGAATGCTGAAATGAGAAAATATAAGGGATTATTAGATAGAAATAAAGACTATTGCAATGTGTAGGAAGAACAAAAATGGAGATATAAACCAGGGTTTCCTAACATGAATTTCACATGCCCCTAGACTTTTGGGGTTTTATATTCCTATGAGAGTGCATGTAATATTTTGAGTGTATGTCTATTTTTTTTCTGGAAAAGGTGATCTAACCATGTATATAATATTTTCAAAGACTAAAATCACCCAAAATTAAGAACTACTAGGGCCAGTTAGTATGAAGTAAATGGGAGAAAGTTCATGAATCTACAATTGGAAGTATTTCATGACAGAGTAGATTGCATAGGGATGAAATTTGTGGCAAGAAAGAAAGGCAGAGAAGATTTCATAAAGTTTTTCTACCTGTTGATACTAAAAGAATTAGAATCATCATATTCCTTTTGTGAATTAGCATTAACTTCCTCTTAGACTTGTATTTCAGTTAATAGAACTTTGATATTAGGCATGGTGTGAATGTGGCACCACAGGAAGTTGTTGAAGCAGTAGTGAAAAATTTAGAGATGACTACATAGCTTCAGAAATCATTCTTCTAGAAACATAGTTGAACACTTTTGAAGTTAGGGATCAGGTTGCTTCCATCTTGTTGCTCTAGTAGAAATGCAAGGAGAAAAATAAAGGCACTTCACTCCCTTTTAAGGAAACAATTTGGATTTTTATAAACAGAATCTACTATGTCCTTAGAACTTAATCACAAGTTACACAAAGTTTTGGAGCGGAGGGGTGCATGAAAATGCAGTCTTAATTCTAGGTAGTTATTTACCCAGCTAAAAATCAGAAGAAAAAAAGCAGTAGATATTGAAGAAAAACTATCAACCTGTCATAATGAACATCAACAATTTTGAAGCATCTGATAATAAATGAACCCAACCATAATATGAGGACATTTATCTCAACCTTCTCCTTAAATAATATATTTTGCTTAGAAAGATGTACAGATTTCTTTATAACATAACTTATGACACATTTTAACACCTGTCTTACACAGGTGATTCATATCCTGAAAAGATTAGAACACTTCCATGTTCAACTGGAAAGATAATATTACTGGTTGCAAATGCAGTTAAACCTATTCCAATGTTACTAAGCCTACTAGTCTTGAACCATTTTAAAACAATTTAAGATATTTTCACATTATCTAAAGATAACTAGGTTTTTTACAAAATAAAGTCTGGGGAAGGACAAAAGAAAAAGTAACAAACTCTTACAGATCGATGATAGCAAATGTTCATTTTATAAAATTATAAAATGAAAAATTCCAGACTAAATAGAAAAACAAAAACAACTATGAGTCTCATCAGCCAGAGAATATCTCCTATTATCATACAATGTAAACTCATGTGCTCTATCTCTCTCCACCATCACATACATGCACTCAATATTTTTATAATCTTTTGTAACTTGTTTTTCAATTGTTATATACTGAATACTTTGCCACATATTATTTTATCATATGCTTATTATGTTATTGTTTTATGATACACTAATATAATTTATTTAACCAGTCAGCTCACAGGTGTACATTGAATTTACTTCCACCTTATTTTTAACTAATATAAACACTACTATGTTGATAAATACACATACATATAATTATATGTAGTGATTCCCTGGGTATATTCATTGGAACAGATGATAATGGCCTGAATGAAGGTGATGGCAGTGGGATTAGCAAGGCAAAGAGGGATCAGAGAAAATTTAGAAGGTAGAATTAACAGAGTCAAGTGATTGACTGTATAGTTGAATGATATCTGGAAAACTTAAACCAAAATAATTACCTCCTAACATTATGCTGTTGCTCTATTGTTCTCCGCTCATTTGATCTATAACATTTCTTTCTTTCATGGGAAGGAAGATGCAATCAAGAACAGAATAAACAGAAGATTTGAAGTGACTGGTAGCTTATTTTTTAAACTTATAGCAAGTGTAATGAGCTCTAAACAAATTGGTCTGGTTTGGAAGAGATAGACTCACAAGAAAAATAAATGGTTTTACTTTTAATTTCTAAAGTTCATGGCCAGAAATATTAGCCTAATCCTAGAGACCTGGATCATAGAACTTATCATAGTTAACTATCAAATAGAGAAGACTTTAGGATATGATCTGAAGGTAGTCATCCATCATATAGAACACCATGATACTTTCTAGACTGGGGTCAGTGAAGAGACTAGTGTCCTAGAGAGAGAAGAAAAAATTGAATATAGGCAAATATTCCTTATTTCACTCCTAGTTTTACACTAGTGGTCGTTAGTGTCCTAGAGAGAAAAGAGAAAATTGAATATAGGCAAATATTCCCTATTTCACTGCTAGTTTTACAACCTCTAGGGGAGGGAGTGAAAATCAGAGATGTGTAATTCCACCTTTATTATACACTAAGTTCTCATACATTCTAGAATATTCTAGTCCATTTTAATATTGTAGATACAATAGTAATAACTATTGTTCTAGATTTTCTTTTCCTTTTCAGTGAGTGAATTAAGAACCTTGAAAACTGGAATGTTTTTTTCATGGAGCTTATCCAGGGGTAGCATAGGACATAGTCTTTTTTGTTTTTCCTAAGTTTCATTCAGACTTTACTTTTTCCTCTGTCTTTATGCAGATAATCAAGTACTTGATCCTTAGCAGATAGGCTCATTTATTCACTTACTCAGTCAACAAATACATTAAATACCTTCCATATGGAAAGCAAATTATTTTAAGTTGTAAAATTAATTTCAGCTATAATTTATTGTATTACATTTTTTTTAATGTTAATTGAACATATCAAGGCCTTTATGCTGGTTGGAGCATATGCTTCACACAGATCGCACTTAGTATTTTAAGATTATAATTAGAAATAAACAAAGCAGGCCAGGTGCAGTAGCTTATGCCTGTAATCCTCGCACTTTGGGAGGCTGAGGCAGGTGGATCACCTGAGGTCAGGAGTTTGAGACCAGCCTGGCCAACATGGCGAAACTCCATCTCTACTAAAAATACAAAAATTAGCCAGGCGTGGTGGCGCATGACTCCCAGCTACTTGGGAGGCTGAGGCAGGAGAATTGCTTGAACCTGGGAGGCAGAGGTTGCAGTGAGCCAAGATCGCACCACTGCACTCCAGCTTGGGTGACAGCGAGACTTTTAAAAACAAACACACTACAACAACAGAACACAAAGCATAAACACACAGAGACACACCTACCCACAAGCCTGTAAGAAATATTGATGATGGTGCTAAAGAAAATGTGTGAAGAAACAGTTCAGAAAGACTGTCGTGGCACATCTTTTCAAAATCATTGACTAAACACACCAAGAGAAAAAAAAGAATGATTTATTTGTTAGTGCTTCTAGTATCTTTCCCAAGAATTCAAGTGGAACAGAGAATCCAGTGAAATTTGGTGCTTTGCATCATTACTAAACTCATATCTGCAAGGTAATCATGTGTGATAAGGCTAAAATGTAAAAGCATTTAAATCAATAGCTCTTTCAGATGTTCTTCTGATAAAATTGCTTCATTTACTTTCCTAACTAATTTATGTAAGTGAAAAGATTAAGAGAAAAACTTATATTAGGAGTAACAGGATCCAAAGAATGTATTGAACTTCATTGTTTTAGTTGGCATCTTTGCAAGCCTTTTAATAATCTGATCTCAGAAACATCTATCTTAGAAAGGGGTATACTTTCTGGCTTCATTTACTTGAAAATAAATTAAGTTAGGGTCATAAGCAGAGGTTAGGTTACTTCTACCTGGAAATTAATCAGAAATTTGATTTTGCCCTTTGTATTGCTTTTCTGCCCCCACATCTCAACACACCTTCTGTCGTACAATCCTAAAGCTCCCTTTCTTGCATCGTGGCAGTTTAAAGGAATTTGAAGTTGTGGATTTCCATATTTACATAATTATATACTGAATATATAATATAATAGGGTAGGGTAAAGTGTTTTTAAAAGATGTGACATCTTAAAGAAAATCCACAGATATCATAAGTGAGTCTAATTTATTGGCAAATTTCAGGCTATGTTCTTAGTCATATTTCTGCTAGAAGAAACCTACTTTCCATTTTGTGTTTTCTCATTTGCATTACTGCAAAGTTATTCATGCATATGAAAAGGATATTATTCATCTCTGTATTCCTTTCTCTCCTTATTCCAAACCCAATGGTTTTATGAGTTATACATAAAGAAACACACTGCTATATCTATATGTTTATACGTAGATATCTATGTGATTCAAATTTGGTATTACAGCTGGATAGCAACCCCAAGTGATAACATTATGTGCTACATGTGTCTTATTACATCATTAATGACATACCAAAATTGTCAAATATGTTGAAATCCAACAATTGTAACTGACAAGCTTTAGCATGATTTGCCTCCATTGGGAATGAAAAAGAGATAGAGAATGTATTTCTGAATTCTTCCTCAAAGTGCATATGGCTGTATGATAAGCTCTTGTTTCTTACCTGCTAATATTTTTAGTGAGATGCTGTTGTCACAGTATTCATGGTAACTGGTTTCTGAAGTTTTTATGTGCATAAAGCCATATCATCTCCTAAATTGAAATTCCAGTGATATTCCAGAAGGAACTATGAAGGTGAACTGGCAAGAAGAAAGATGACCAACCTGACAGGGCTTTTTCCTTTCTCTAATGTTTGATTCTTCTTATCTCAATATCCCAAGGAAATTATTTCACTTGAAAGTTTAGGCAGAATCCACAGAAAAAAAAAATTTCTCTTTTCTACCCTCCAGTTCTACTCCTACCCCTTAGAAAAGCAAATGGTATTGCTTCAATTCTTGAAAGTTTTTCCTTAAAATATCTTGGCATTTGCAAGGCAGAGGAAAATAGGGTTGACAGTGAATTTCATGGACACAAACCTCATTCATGACAATGATGAGGTATTCAAGATTTCTCACCCTTTGTGTCCTGCTTTATGTGTATTTAGGGATGGCATGAAGGAGGAGAAGGAGGAAGCTTATACTTTTTTCTTTAAAATTAATTCCCATTTAGCCGTTAAAGAGTGGAATCGTTTTTAAGCCCGGAAGACATTGTAATTGCATTTTCCTTTTCAATAATTGTAGCAGATATGAAAGTGAATAGACAATGGCAGTCACATACAGAATAACCTGGTTTCCTAGATGGACCCACTTGTCGGAGATCAAACGGCTACAGCACATTTAGGGTTACACTCTCTTTCCCTTCCTCCTTATTCTCAACTGCAGTGGAGCTTGTTCCAAAGTTGCCATGGTAACACTATATCTGGCTGCTAGCTCTGTCGTAAGTTATTGAACTGAGACTGGCTTTTGGTTTAGCAGATAATTAGGTTCTGTCTCACAGGTTCATTTTCCTGTGACTGGGACGTGAATATGACCTACAGCTGGCCTCAATTTCAGTGTCACAGACAAAACTTTAACCCTTCCAAGCTCCTCTGGCACACTCCTAAGCACCGCTTGTGTGGTAGAGGAAGTCCAGTGTATCTCACCCATACCTTGAGGAGGATTACCAAGTCCTCATTTTATTTTTTATCTTTAGCATAACACTAAAGAAAATATAGTGAAGGTTGTACACATAGAGCATTTTCAAAATAAAAAATATAACAACAATGTGATATATAGTTATGTATTTTATATATACTACATGAAACTTTTTGTAGTCATATTATTTCCTTGAGTCTCTAATAATTTTTAAGTCACACTGAAATTTCTTTTGTTATAATTAGGAATCCACAGAATTTCAATTTCAAAACCTCTATTCTCAGAAATATTAGGTGGGTACTTTTATTCTCAGCTTTGAGAACTGTCTGCCAGTTCATTGACACTCCTCTCTCTGCTCTTATATACCCTGAATTATAGCTGACATTAAAAGGTTCCATTGGAGTCACAGGCAGACCCATATGACAGGGAACACTGCTACCACTCTACTAAACGCCAAAATGCTCACTCAGGGCTTAAATCTTGCTGGCTTGGAAAACCAGCTACTTCTTTTGCATGTTGAATTTGGAAGATTTCAGTCAGTTAAATAGCTGCCCTTTGTTTAAGACAAAGACAGAAACATAACTTTGGGAACAGATATTGAATTCACAATATCCATGGCAACACAGAGAGCTGTGGAATTACTAAGAGAAGATGTACCTTTGTAGGTCAAACAATGGGAAGGACCTTCAAGGAAATCTGTTTAAAATTTTTAGTGTATATCACCTAGAAGCTTAACATGAAAAGGTAAGAAAGGAATAGGGAGAGTTGAGTTTACCAGAATTAAAACATGAGTTAAAGGAATTCCATACCCTAATTGGCTGAAGGATCACCTAACCATGTTAATAGTGACAGGTAAAATTTGTGAAAGGGAAGATTAGAAGATTCAACAATTGCATATTGGACTTACGATGTGTGTGTGTATGTGTGTGTGTGCGTGTGCGCATGTGCACAGGCATATGTCCCGCATAGACTGTACTCTATTTTAATCCGTGCCTTTCATTCTCAAACTCTAGATGACAAGAGCACCTCAAAGGCAGCAGCCTCAAGGAGCAGCCATGGCCCCAGACTTGTCGCACGGATGCAGAAAACTTAATGGAGGAGGCTGAGGTCAGAATGGGAAGAGTTTTTAAAAAATAAAAAGGGGAGCTAATATGTGAGGAACTGATTGCTGCGCATTATTTTCCACTGAACAGACCTTCTTTTAACTTCTAATCTCAAGCACATAGCAGCTGTTGTTTTCATATCAAAGATCAGTAAGTGTTTGTTGAATGAATGTATAAATTCTTCCCCAATCTCTGTTCCATGTAATAAGAACTAAGTTAGCATTCAATTATAAAGAGGACTTAGAAAGTCTGCAGACATTTTTGATCAAAAATCCTTTTAACTGTCTTCTTATGGTTCCCGGTAACACCTAAGCCCAAAAAACTCAGGTCATTTCTTGCCTGTACTGTTGCAATAGCCTCATAATAACTAGTCTTCTCCTTTATCAACCACAGTTGTCTCCACTACACAAAGAAGAGAGGGTGCTAATCTAAAGTGTAAATTATTTTAAATCAGCACCCTTCTTGTAATTTCCCAGTGGTTTTTCCTGTCATAAGAATAACATGCAAAATTCCTTGCTTGCAAAGCCAGGTATGACCTTGCCCCGTCTACCTTACTGGCATCGTCTCTCATGACTCTTCCCCTTTTTCACTCTCCATCTCGCCTTTTCCCAACCATGCCTGCTAGTGAGCCTTAGCCCTTGTGTTTTCTCTGCCAGGGATGCATGACTGGCTTCTTTACTTTATTCTGATCTCTCTGCTCAAATGTCATCTTTTTAGAGATAGCTTTCCTAAACATCTTTAAAAGTACCCCCATGAACTGTGAAACACCTTTCCTGCTTTAAGTTTTCTTCATAGTACTTATCACTTCCTGATATTATGTTAGACAACAAGCAAATAAGTATATGCTGTTCCCACTAAAATATAAGCTCCATTTGAACAGGAGCCTTGATTATTCCTGAGTATACCCCTAGTGCCCAGAACCTAGTAGGGCTTTAATAAATATTAGATTCATTTGTTGAATGAAAAAATGAATGAATAATTGAATAAAGATATCCAGGTAGAGTATCCGGGCAGCCCAACCTATGTGAAGCCAGTACAAGAATGTTTCTGTGACATAGTGAATGCAATTATTCCTCCAAATGATGAACTTGCATGAGTACACAAGGATAAAATTAAGCACGTAGTTTAGATTTCTGCAAGTCTCTTCCTCAGATTGAGGAAAAACAAAGAAATTGAGCTTATTCTCACCTCATTCTTACATGAACTAAATCCAGAATAAAGCATCATTTATATACCAAGCACATCCCTACCTCAGCCACTCATGGAATACTTTATCTGTAAAGGGACAGATAGTAAATATTTTTGGCTTTGGGGACCGTAGAGTCTGTGTCCCCGCTACTCAGCACTTCTGTTGAGGTGTGGAATCAGCCCTAGACAACACATAAACAAATGGGTGTGGCTGTGTTCCAATCAAATGTTATTTATAAAACTAGGAAATCAGCAGATTTAGTCCACAGGCTGTAGTTTGCTGACCCTTGAATTAGAGTCTTCCCCAAATCCTCTTCCCAAGTTATTGAAAGAATGCCCATAGGACCATAGCTCCCTCACCTGGTTCTTTCAAGAAATGAGACAAATTCAGGGATGGTTGGAGGGTGGAACGCCTACCTGTGACATGACTATTGAGCCTGATTTCTTTCCTTTTATCTCTTTAAAGTGAGTCAGGTCTTAACTTTAAACTGTCTCTAAAGTGGCAATAACTGGGCCATGTCAAATACTCCCAATGACAAAATTTCTTCTTGGAGAATGAATGAGGGTTGCATACAGTGGTGTGTTGGTAAATGTTTAGCAACTGGCTCTCTTACTGATTTCTGTAGTGTAAATTCTGCCATCCTGGCCATCTGAAACTACCAATATGAATGATGTCACTTGATGTAGAGTTGGGAAAAGACAGTCTCTTGAATAAGTATGAGCTGGTTCCAGCCCACTGCTGAACACATATTTAAAAGCTACAATAGCTCTGCTCACTGCCATTGCAGAGTCTGGAGGAAAGAGTAGTGGGCTTGATAGGAGTAATTGGCTGGATAATCTTTTGCAATGCCAATAAATAATGAAAAAGTATATAAATATAATGCTGTATAGAAAGCTCTCAAGTTCAGTGTTTGGTTAAAATACATACTCAGTAAATGGTAGCTATTATCGTCTTAGTTTAAGTTATTGCAAGCATTAAAATTAAATGTTTAGCTACAGACTCAATCCCATTTTAATGTCATTGTGTTAATAAGGCCTCTTAACATTGAAGCAACAAAGATAAAGGAATTTTTTTGTAGCTATTCACGATTCTGCCCAGCTCAAGGTAAAGATAGCAACAAAATACTCCAACCAGAATAAAAGAAGTCTCCACTTGACTGCAGCTCTTCACAACACTTCACAAGGGTCAAGCTGTGTTAGTTTCCTTCAGTGTTAAACACAATGCGTCTTAAGAGAATAGTTCAATTATTAATTGAATAGTAGGTTCAAGTTGACTATAATCCCAACGAATACACTCTAAGACCAGGGATGGGCCGACAGAAGGGTAAAGTTTTCCACTCAAGTCTCGAGGCAAACACTCAGATAGAAGTAGTAATATGGATGCCTTCTATTATTTGGTCACATACAATACTGTTCCAGCCCAGTTGTGCAAAACTGGTGAAATAAAAGGCAAAAATATTGACAACAGTTTGGGTAACTGGATTCCAAAATGGGCATCCATCTAAGAGAAATTAATGAAAAAAAAAGCATATGGACCTTGAAATACATTAATACACAGTTTAGGTTTAAACACTCAGTTTTTGTTAGAAAAGACTAACCTATGCTGTTTTGAACACTACAAAAGTGCTTTCTGAACCATTTACTCTCCAACCTCCTCCACCCATTCCGCTCCATCTATAACGCTTTCTGCACATCTGTAAAAGGTATGACTTAGTGTTTGGTCTGTGAAATAAGGTTAAAAAGGAAGCATTTCTTTTTACATTCTAGCTAATGTTGATATTTTTCTCATGCTTCTATTAGCACATAATTCAGATACATTAGTTTTGAAGTTTTGAATCTTCTCTGCTTCTTGAGGGCTCTCTGTTCTAGATCAACATTATCTGTGGAACACCAGCCAAGTCCTGGGCAGAACCCTCTCCGTTGTCCAAATATTACTGAATCAGTTGAGTTTTCTCTGTTGTCAATGAATTATTCCACACGTTTCTTTGCTACATTTTTTTTGGCTTTCTGTTCACAGTAAATGATAGCCTTTGTTTTTAAAAACTTCTATTATGAAAATTCCAAATATATGCAAATTAGAGAGAATAGCATAATGAACCTCTATGTGCTTATCACACATATAGGTTCAACTAATTAAATTATATCAATTTATGGCCAATCTGGTTTCATTTATAACATCATTCGCTCATTCCTAACTCCCTGGATTATTTGATTGACATGTTTCTAAAGTTCCTTTTAATCTGTAGGTTCCCCCTCTCATTTAATCTTTTGCAACTTATTCATTGATGAAACTGGGTTATTTGTCCTTTATTGTTTCTCTCATTCTGAAATATGCTGTAATGTCATTAACCATATTCTTCTTTCCTGTATTTTCTGTAAGCTTTGAGCTAGGCAGAAATATTTTAATCAGATTCCTTTTTTTTTTTCTTTTAGCAAGATTTCTTCATAAATAATATTGTATGTGTTCATGAAAATAGAAATAAAAATAGAAATAGAGAAGAAATAACAGAAAAAGGACAGAAATTGTTAAAATTTTTTTATGAAAACAGATAGATAGTAAATAACATTGTAACAAATCCCAACAGAACATAGAGAACCTGACTTTATTGACGTTAGTGGGAGGAGGTTTGTGATTTTAAAACTATATATTATGGTTATGTCATCTAAAAATCAAATATTCAAGCACGTATATTAAAATTAGTCATCATTACATTTTTCCAAAATAAAAAATAAAACTAAACCAACATTAACCATCAGTGATTCCATCAACTGAGCAAGTTTGAGTAGCATTACCCTAGTGAATATCAGACTATCGATTATTCTATTCATGTACCTGAAATTGGATAACAGTATGAAGAATTTCCTGAACAAATACAAGATACATATTTAGACCTTCTCCAATCTAGAGGAATACTTGCTTCTTGTCAGAATGAAGAACGAGGAGTATTGTTTTAGAACTGGACTTCTTTGATGACCCTTAAGTAAACCAATATGGACCAGATAACAGAAGCATTTCAAAGCATCAGAATTTGGGGGGATTCTTGTGGTGGAGCACAATGAGGCATTCCAGCCTACTCTAAGAAAATAGTTCATCCCTGTCAATATCCTGGGAAGCAGAGTTCAGATAAAACTATGAAGACACAATGTAAAATGTCAGTTGTCTTTGCAAAACATAAGTATATGTGTATTCTTGGGAATGGGGGGAAGTATGTAATTATTTGTGGCTTTTCAAAAATGAATGGCTTTTGAAAAGCCACCTCTGTAGTGCCTTTTTGATTCCTCTTACGAAAAAAACAACCTGGAAAAATTAGTAGTCTTTAATTTACAGTTAGTTAGCACATTATGACAGAACTTTAATCCCATATCTCACTAGGTAGAAATGAAATAATACATTTTCCCATTATATATTGATTGGAGTTAATTAAATATAGTTAGTATTCCATTTACATTGATGCTTTTTGTTCAAATCTATGGTATTATATATAAATGTGCCAATTATTCAGTAAAATATCACTAAAATTAGACCTATATTGTTTTGAAGCTGTTAGAAAATATCTTCTTTGAATTCTGAGAGCTGTATTATATTAGTTTAACTAGTTATCTTGAAATTCTGAAGTTCCTTGAATCTATTTTAATTTTCTATCAGGAATTGGAGAGGTTTTTCCAGAAAAGTGTTACTTAAATGCACCAAATGCAATGTGGGAATTTTGACCCACTTCTTGTATTTCTATTTTCCTGCTGTTTTTGCCCCCAGAGGAAGAATATAAACATTTTGCTTATTGTAACACATTGCTTCATTATGATATATTATTGTTACCATTTTTTTTAAAAAGAATGTTTCTAGGTTTTAATTAAGCTCCTTCACCTAATATGTAATTTTAAAGTTATTATTTCATATAATATCTAACTTGCCACAGTTAGGAACCTGGAGCAGACTGAACCTTTGAACAAAATGATGCCGTTATTATGAAAACAGAAAAGCATAGACCAGGTGTGGTGGCATATGCCTATAATCCTAGCACTTTGGGAGGCTGAGGTGGTTGGATCACTTGAGGTCAGGAGGTCAAGACCAGCCTGGCCAACACAGCAAAACCCCGTCTCTACTAAAACTACAAAAATTAGCCTGAAATGGTGGTGGACACCTGTAGTCCCAGCTACTCTGGAGGCTGAGGCAGGAGAATCGCTTGAACCCGGAGGCAGAGGTTGCAGTGAGCTGAGATTGCACCACTGCACTCCAACCTGGGCAACAGAGTGAGACTCTGTCTCAAATAAATAAATAAATAAATAAATAAATAAAATCATAGCTGTAGGCAACTTCAAGCTTATAATTTTGCAGAGCAATAGCAGTAAGATACTCTGTACAAAGTTAAGTCAAGGATTATTGCACATCTCATATAATGGGATTCTTTTTTTTAAAAGTTTTATTTTATTGTAGTAAGAATACTTAGCATGAGATCTACACTCAACAGGTTTTCTAAGTGTACTGTTTATTATCATTGATGATAGGCACAACATTGTACAGCAGATTTCTAGAGTTTATTCATCTTGCTTAACTAAAACTTTATGCCCATTGAATAGTAACTCCCCATTTCCCCTTTCCCCCGCATCTGACAACATGATTACCCTTTGGTTCTACAAATTTGACTATTTTAGATACATCATGTAAGCGGAAGCAGAAAGTGTTTGTCTTTCTTTGACTAGCTTATTTCACTTAGCGTAGTGTCGTCCAGGTCATCAATGTCATCCCACACTGCAGAATTGCCTTTTTTTTTTTTTAATGGCTAAATAGTATTTCATTGTGTATACATTTTTTTATCCATTTCACCTATCGATGGGCATTAAGGGTGTTTCCACATCTTGGCTGTTGTGCATACTCCTGCATTGTGCTATTCATGGGAATGCTAATATCTCTTTGGGATCTTGATTTCAATTCTTTTGGATATATAGCCAAAAATGATATTGCTGGATCATATGGCAACTTTTTTTTTCAATAGTTTTAGGGGTACAGTGGTTTTTGGCTACATGGATGAATTATATGGTGGTGCAGTCTAGGCTTTTAGTGTATCTATCTGTCACCTGAATAGTGTACATCATACCCAATATGTAATTTTTAACCCTCACTCCTCTAGTTTTATTTATATATATAAATACAATTTTTTTGAAATGCAGTTTCTCTCTTGTCGCCCAGGCTGGAGTGCAATGATGCAATCTCAGCTCACTGCAACCTCTGCCTCCCAGGTTCAAGCAATTCTCCTGCCTCGGCCTCCCGAGTAGCTGGGATTACAGGCACCTGCCACCACGCCTGGCTAATTTTTTTGTATTTTTAGTAGAGATCGGATTTCACCAATTTGGCGGGTCTCGACTCCTGGCTGGTCTCGACTCCTGACCTCAGGTGATCCACCTACCTCGGCCTCTCAAAGTGTTGGGGTTACAAGCATGAGCCACCACATCCGGCCTATTTATAATTTTTTGAGGAAACTTCGTACTGTTTCCCATAGCTGCACCATTTTGCATTTCCACCTACAGCATTCAAGAGTTCCAATTTCTCCACATCCTTACCAATACTTGTCTTTTTTTTTTTTTTTAATAGCCATCCTGGCAGATGTAAGGTGATATTTCATCACAGTTTTGATTTGCATTTCCCTGATAACTAATGACATTGAACTTTTTTTTATATATCTGCTGGCCACCTGTATGTCTTCTTTGGAGAAACATCTGTTCAAGTTTCTAGTTCATTTTTAAATTGGATTATTTGCTTTTTGCTATTGAGTTGTTTGAGTTCCTTATCTATTTTGAAGCTTAACCCTATATCAAATGGGATTCTTATATTTTTGTTTCATATTTTGTAATATATCAGGTCCATGAAATTAGCTATCTTAAGTAAGTTGCTTTTGTGTTGTTTCTTATGACAATTTTCATTAGAATATTAATACAAACGTGAAATGCAGCTTTTACCAACAAATGGGCTAGTTTTTATTGAATCAATAAAACCCATATTTTGAGAGTTTTACTCAAGAACCTAAAATTCAGTTGAATATAAAGAAATGGGGTTGTTTGTTTTTTTTCTTGTAAATTTGTTTGAGTTCATTGTAGATTCTGGATATTAGCCCTTTGTCAGATGAGTAGGTTGCGAAAATTTTCTCCCATTTTGTAGGTTGCCTGTTCACTCTGATGGTAGTTTCTTTTGCTGTGCAGAAGCTCTTTAGTTTAATTAGATCCCATTTGTCAATTTTGGCTTTTGTTGCCATTGCTTTTGGTGTTTTAGACATGAAGTCCTTGCCCATGCCTATGTCCTGAATGGTAATGCCTAGGTTTTCTTCTAGGGTATTTATGGTTTTAGGTCTAACGTTTAAGTCTTTAATCCATCTTGAATTAATTTTTGTATAAGGTGGGCGAAGGACATGAACAGACACTTCTCAAAAGAAGACATTTATGCAGCCAAAAAATACATGAAAAAATGCTCACCATCACTGGCCATCAGAGAAATGCAAATCAAAACCACAATGAGATACCATCTCACACCAGTTAGAACGGCAATCATTAAAAAGTCAGGAAACAACAGGTGCTGGAGAGGATGTGGAGAAATAGGAACACTTTTACACTGTTGGTGGGACTGTAAACTAGTTCAACCATTGTGGAAGTCAGTGTGGTGATTCCTCAGGGATCTAGAACTAGAAATACCATTTGACCCAACCATCCCATTACTGGGTATATACCCAAAGGACTATAAATCATGCTGCTATAAAGACACATGCACACGTATGTTTATTGCAGCACTATTCACAATAGCAAAGACTTGGAACCAACCCACATGTCCAACAATGATAGACTGGATTAAGAAAATGTGGCACATATACACCATGGAATACTATGCAGCCATAACAAAGGATGAGTTCATGTCCTTTGTAGGGACATGGATGAAATTGGAAATCATCATTCTCAGTAAACTATCGCAAGGACAAAAAACCAAACACCGCATGTTCTCACTCATAAGTGGGAACTGAACAATGAGAACACATGGACACAGGAAGGGGAACATCACACTCTGGGGACTGTTGTGGGGTGGGGGGAGGGGGGAGGGATAGCATTAGGAGATATACCTAATGCTAAATGATGAGTTAATGGGTGCAGCACAGCAGCATGGCACAGGTATACATATGTAACTAACCTGCACATTGTGCACATGTACCCTAAAACTTAAAGTATAATAATAATAAAATTTTAAAAAATTTAAAAAAAAGGCCAACTTGTGAAGCTAAAACCAGCAAAAAAAAAAAAAAAAAAAATTGTTATTATTCAAGAGTAAGAAAGAAATAAAGATTTGTTTTTGGATAAACAACAACAACAAAAAAGAAATGGCAATTACTTAGGGAGGCTTGGAAGGTATATTTCAGAAACCAATGTGACAGCACTTACTGATAATTACAGTGTAAAAAAAAGTTTCTGTTTTGAATGTTCATGTAAATTTGCATTAAATTTAATTGTTGTCAAATGTGTAGTTTATGTTCTAGTGTGACAATTTTTAATTTTGTTTATATTCATTTATGATTCATTTGAAAGGGTTTTTGTGTAAATTGATTGATTTGTAACAAAATGCCAATTCTCATGGTAGATCATTAAAATTCTGTGTTAGTGATAGAGCTGCTTTTTATAAAAAGGATACTTTCCATTAACATTTGAAAGTAAGTATTCCTCACTTTATCCTGATAATGATAATGACAGAAACTTGTATGGGAGGATGTGAGCCAACACTACACAACTTCTAATGTTTTGTCTTAGAGTACTTCAATTTTCTATCTTGTAAACTTACATTTGTCCAGCTAATTGAATTACATTAAGTGATCTGATATTTTTAAGCAAAACAAAATAACAGATCTTTGTAAGAGCCAAATCAAAGACTTTGGCCTATTATACATGTAAGCTAGGCTTTATTTGTTGTCATTTTAAAGAAATAGTAATGGTGACCAAAAAATAGCAGAATATTTTTTTGTGGGGGGGTGGGGGTGGAGTCTAATTTTTTATATTTTTAGTGGAGACGGGGTTTCACCATGTTAGCCAGGATGGTCTCGATCGCCTGACCTCATGATCTGCCCAACTTGGCCTCCCAAAGTGCTGGGATTACAGGCGTGAGCCACTGCACTTGGCCAAAATAGCAGAATTTTTTTTTTCTTTTTTTTAAAGACAGAGTCTCGCTCTTTTGCCCAGGCTGGAGTGCAGTGGTTTGATCTCAGCTCACTGCAGCCTGCGCCTCTCGGTTCAAGCAACTATCCTGCTTCAGCCTCCCAAGTAGCTGGGACTATAGGCATGCACCACCGCACCCAGCTAATTTTTGTATTTTTGTTTGTTTTTTTTTTTTTTTCTTGAGACAGGGTCTCCCTCTGTCACCCAGGCTGGAGTGCAGTGGCGCAATCTCCGCTCACTGCAAGCTCTGCCTCCCGGGTTCACGCCATTCTCCTGCCTCAGCCTCCTGAGTAGCTGGGATTACAGGTGCCCGCCACCACGCCTGGCTAATTTTTTGTATTTTTAGTAGAGACGGAGTTTTGCCGTGTTAGCCAGGATGGTCTCGATCTCCTGACCTTGTGATCCGCCCACCTCGGCCTCCCAAAGTGCTGAGATTACAGGCGTGAGCCACCTTGCCCGGCCAAAATAGCAGAATCTTAAGAGTTAGAAGACACTGTTAAAATCACCCACCCTCTCTTAGGCTGAAATTCCTAAGCAATACATCTCTCTGGCTTATAGCATTTTACTTAAGGAATTAACATTTTCTAAGGTAAGGAAGTTACTACTTTCGTAGGCAACTAATTTTTTGCATAACTTATTTGCATAAGTCTAATTTTTAGGAAGTTCTTTTTCTTATTTGAACCAAATTTTATCTCTGGACTAATACCAAATATGTCTATATGACAGCACTTTGAATATTGGAGGTCTGTTTTCATGCCCTTCTCCCCAGACAAACCTTTAATTTGTTACAATAAATTTTTAAGGATCTCTGGAATTACGGCATTATTGTTATGCATCTACATGGACATATGATAAAGTTTTCCAGACCACGAAGTCTGCCCAAAATTTTGGAGTTTAACTTAACGAAATTAGAATCCAGCTACAAAGTTAAAGAGAAGACCACCTTTACTTCTGACACCCAACCACAAGTTCCATATTGCCCCAAACCACCTTCAGATTCCATAATTTACTAGAAATACAGAACTCACTGAAACTTATTATACTCACAGTTTTATTTATTACAGGGGAATGATTCATAAAATCAGTCAAAGAAAGAGACATATAGTACAGAGTCTGGAAGGGTTCCAAATGGGAGATTTGTGCTGTCTTTAGGATGTATTCCTCTTCTACTACTGATGTGTGATGGTATATTTCTGGCCCATTTTGTGTTGGTATAACAGAATACCACACACTAGATAGTTTATAATGAACAGAAATTGATTTATCACAGTTCTGGAGGCTGGGGAGTCCAAGACCAAGCAACCAGCATCTGGGCCTTCTCAGTGTGTCATCCCGTGGCAGAAGGTGGAAGGGCAAGAGAGGGAGAGAGAGTAAAAGAGGGACAAGAGGGTCAATCTACGCCTTTTATAACAAACTCACCGCCATGATAACAGCATTAATCCATTCACTTTGCCCTCATGGACTAATCGCCTCTCATTAGGCCCTACCACTTAACACTCTGGAATTGGATATTTAACTTTTAAATGCATGCTTTTTGGGGGGCGTATTCAAAACACTGCAATACACATGAAGAACTATCAAACAGGGAAGCTCAATTGAGCTTCTGTACTCAAAGATTTTGTTGGAGTTTCAATACATAGGTATGACTGATTGATTAACAATATAGCAAGTTGTCCAAAGAGCCCATGATGAATAAAAAAGACATTCTTATCACCTGGTGAATTTCAAGGGTTTACAGGTTACCTCCAAAGAACCAGATACAAAGACTGGGCCTCTCTTTGAGTGAGGCCAAATTTCTTTCTATGCTGTATCATTTGCTATTTTCTTAGCCCCACATACTCCAATTTCTTCAGTTTATATGAGATACAGTTTCTGAAGTTCAACATGTCTTGGATGTGTTTCTCTAGATAATCTCTAACATTTCAACTTCCTCTTTTGAAATACATACTTCCTATTGCTTGTCTTCAGAAGCTATCTCTAATTTAAAGTATTAGAACCCCACTAGGAAGTGTAAAATAGTACTTTAGGGTCAGCCAACTTGGAGAATCCTGACATTTAACAGCTGTTAAAACTTGGAAACATTAGATGTTCTTTCTGAACTTCCAGTTCATCATAGATAACAGTGTTACAAATAATACCCACTTCATATTTTATGGAGGCTAAATGAGATCATGTGTAAAATTTTTCATGCATCATAGGAGCTTGATAGATATTAGTTATTTTCTGGGACAAATACTGGACAGTCTGAATTTGTGTGTGAAAAGTATCTTAAGCACTGCTTGCTTATCAAGTCTTCTAGACTAGATGTATGCATACATTATTAAAAACATAATTCAATTCAGTTCATTAAATATTGATCTAAGTTCAGCTGAGAAGTGCACAGCATTATGCTAGTGACTGAGAGAGAAGAAGACAGTTTCTGCCTTTCTGGAGTGATAACATTTTCATAAATATCTCTGATGTAAGTAGATTGGAGTAGGTGTTAAATTCAGATACAAAACTAGTACAACAATGGAAGTCCAAGACAGAAAAAAAACATCTGATTGGGGTCATTGGAAGAATGCATCTCCAAGAAGGTAATATGTCCCTGAAGGCCCAGTAGTGAGTAACTTTGAGAATTTCTGAGTGAATTTACTTGGTAAAAAAGTAGATTTAGCAACAAGATATAAATAAATTAATCATGAATATAGAAATAAACTTTAAACAAAATTATAACAGAAATAAGAGCTCTCTAAAATAATTAGCAATGTTAAAAAAACAAAATAATTTTAGCCATGAGTTTAATCTTTGCATGAAAAATATTTTATTGATTTTTATTGGAATGCAAAGAGATTGCTTCTGTGCTTCATGCTTTAAACATCCAGGAAACTTTACCCAAGTCTGAAATTGATTACGTCAGTTTTTGATTTCAAGGAAAATATGTTTAGATTTTATTTGAGGTAGTTTGTTTTGAAAACTATGAAGGAATTAAACATAAATCATTTATTCCTCAATTTATTCAACAAATATTCATTGCATGTATGCTGTGTGCCAGGAACTCTTCCAGGCTCTGGGAAATATGTCTCCAAGAAAGCAGACAATACCCCTGCCCTCTGTGGAAGACTGACAAATATACAAGTGCATATGTATATATAGACTGTCAGATGATGTAAGTATGATGATGAAGAAAATGAAAGCCATGTAATGGGTGATGGAGCAGGGCATAGAAAGGTGCCATTTGCTATTTTATAGAAGTAGATCAGGGAAGACCATGTCATGATAGACATCTGAGCAGAGACCATTCCAGGTGTGGGAGCATGTCAGAGAGGTATCCAGGGGCAACAGTTCCAGGCAGAGAAAACATGAAGAGCAAGGTGCCCAAGGCCAGAGCATGTGTGCTTGGCATTTTCCAGGAGCAGCAAGGAATTTAGTGTGGCTGAAGGAGAATGAGCAAGGGAGAAAGCAGCAGGAGAGTGCACATGAAGCCCTGTGTGCCGTTACGAAGACTCTGCTTTTTTTTTTTTTTTTTGAGCCGGAGTCTTGCTCTTCCACCCAGGCCGGAGTGCAGTGGTGCGATCTCGGCTCACTGCAAGCTCCCGAGTTCACGCCTCCCGGGTTCACGCCATCCTCCTGCCTCAGCCTCCCGAGTAGCTGGGGCTACAGGCGCCTGCCACCGCGCCTGGCTAATTTTTTGCATTTTTTTTAGTAGAGACGGGGTTTCACAGTGTTAGCCAGGATGGTCTCGATCTCCTGACCTCGTGATCCGCCTGCCTCGGCCTCCCAAAGTGCTCACCCTCCCTACCTTTAGCGTCTGCCTCACCTCTTGTCTCTGTGTTCCTCTATACCTGTGCTGTCTTGTATGGTCACCACTAGCCACATGTGTCTACTGAGAACTTGGAATGGGGTTAGCCCAAATGGACAATATGAGAAAAATGTAAAATATCTCAATACTTTTCGTATTGTTTCATACATTGAAATACAAATATTTTGAATATATTTGATTAAGAAAAATGAATTCCATATTTCTTTTCTTGTAATTAACATTTTTGTTTTGAGATAATTCTAGATTTCCATGCAGTTGTAAGACATAACACAGAGAAATCCTGTGTACCCTTTATCCAGTTTTCCCAATAGCAATATCCTGCAAATCTTAGTCACAATATTGCTACTAGAATATTGACAATGATACTATCTTATTCATATTTTCCTAATTTTAATTGTACTCATTTGTGTGTGTGTGTTTGTGTAGGTGTTTAGTTCTGTGCAACTTTATCACATGTGTAGGTTGTATCTACCACCACATCAAAATACAGAACTGTTCCTTCATCACAGATTCCTTATAGTTCCCTTTTATAACCACTCTGCCCTCCTTCCTGTGCCCTGTCCCTGCCCAGCCCTGACCCCTAGCAACTACTGGTCTTTTCTCCATTTCTAAATTTTTATCATTTAAAGAATTTTGTGTAAATGAAATCATACAGTATGTAAACTTTTGGGATTGCCTTTTTTTCCTTAGCATAATTCTCTGAAGATTAATCCAAGTCATTTTAACAGTTCATTCTTCTTTTTTTGCTGAGTAGTATCCCCTGGTAGGGATGTACCACAAATTTTATTTAACTACTTGCCCATTGAAATACCAAGTTGGTTCCTGTTTTTGCTATAATCATTTCTGTACAGGTTTTTGTATAATCATGAATTATATTTGTCTAGTTTAAAGGCTCAAGAGTCCAATTGCTAAATCACATGGTAACGGCATGTTTATTTTATAAGATTGCCCGATTGTTTTCCATGGTGTCTGTACCCATCTGTTGCATTTTGCTCTTTTTCACTGTGGCTATTAGACAATTTAAAATTACGTACATAATTTTTCACATTTGTAATAATTTTTCACATTTCAAAAGAACAGCACCCAGACAGTTCTTGTTCTCAAGAACAGGACTTGAGACAGTCCTGTTCTCCAGTACCAAGCTCTTACCACCTCAGGCTTTCCCAGGTGCCTCGATTTCTAGCTGGAGTGTGTTCTCGTTATCCCCGGACAGATGCACAGACTTCTACAGCACAGTGAGTGGTTAAAAAAAGAATCTAAAACTAAGCAACCTGGGTTTGGATGCTGGGTCTATCCCTTACTGGCTCTGTGATTTGTTAAGGTATTTAATGCCTTTGTTCCTCAGTTTTCTTATCTGTGAACAGGGTGACTGTAGCAGTACTGATGTCTTTAGGTTGGTTTGAGGGTTGAGTGAGTTAGTATATGTGAAATTGGGTCCCATTGAAACCCTTCTAACCCTTTACCCAAGAGTAGGTTTAAATCCTCATATAGACTTCCATTGCAATCAATGTCCTTGTTAAAATTGTAATTACATGATTGTATTAGTCTGTTTTCATGCTGCTGATAAAGACATACCCAATACTGGGCAATTTACAGAAGAAAGAGGTTTAATGGATTTACAGTTCCACATGGCTGGGGAGGCCTCACAATCATGGTGGAGGGCAAAAAGGAGCAAGTCACGTCTTACATGGATGGCAACAGGCAAAGAGAGAGCTTGTCCAGGGAAACTCCTGTTTTTAAAACCATCAGATCTCGTGAGACTCATTCACCATCATGAGAACAATGCAGGAAAGACCTGCCCCCATAATTCAATCACCTCCCACCAGGTTCCTCCCACAACACGTGGGAATTGTGGGAGCTGCAATTCAAGATGAGATTTGGGTGGGGACATGGCCAAACCATATCGATGATTGTTTCATATTTTTCTCCACTACTGGAATCTAAATACCTATGAGGCCAGTGACCTCATCTATCTGATTTAGTGCTGTATCCTCATTGCTAGCACAGAACTAGTTAAGAGAAGGCACTTAACATATCACTTAAGAATGAATGAATGAATGAATGAATGAATTTCCTTCAATGTAAACATTTACTCACTATTTACTTAAAGTACTATTTTGTTTAATTTATCCTTTCTTAATGTTTAAAAGATCATGTATTATTCATGTTTCTGTGATTCAGAAGACTAGGCCTCTAAGTTATCTGAACAGTTTTTACATGAAGATCCCATGTATTCTGAAATAAAAATTGTTCCAGTGTAATGACAAAAATCAAATGAAAAAATAATTAGACATATCTATATGATACTATTTGATTGTTAGTTTTGTTTAATGTGTGTGGCTTAAATAATCATTTTATTGTTATACTAGGATTCCCTAAGGTTGACAGAATCCATGTTACTTAACTGCTTCCTTTGGCTTTATGGGCCTTTTGAAGTCTTAGCCCCCAAAGCATCAGTAGGTGATATTGACATTGAAGTACTTCTTTATCTCTCTGCAGATAATTTTATCTCATTATTTCAATTATTTATGGCTTCAATTAGGTAACCTCCATGACATTCTTAGGAAATTCAGAAAAAAACATGGCACAACTTCGATGATTTTCATTTAGCCACTCTCTAAGACCCAAACTGTGTACCAACCATCATGATCAACAGCATATGCTTTTACACACACACACACACACACACACATGCACACACACACACACATTTTGTTAGTTATCTACCTTTACTTCCTCATCTACTGAGGGCAGTTTCTTTAGTAGAAAGAACACTGACTTATGGTTATTCTGAGCTAGGGTGAGTTAGGCTCTTGCTCTACCATTTTTATTAACTCTGAAGTCTTGAAAAGACCAATTAGCATGTTTCAGCCTTCATTTGCTACATACTGGGAATCATACCTGGAGGAATCACATTGATGACAAAACACAAGAGTCCATGTATAGAACCCTAATAATAAATAGCTCCATATTTGGATAGTACTAGTCCACGTGCTGAATCTCAGGGACATACTTACAGATGTACGTTTCCTCCAATTTCCCCTATATGCCCTCAAAGGCAGGTATCATTGGGCCAATGTTATACATTAAATATGCTGAGTATCAGAAGTGAAATTTAACTTCACACAGTTATGTGACAAGACTGTGCTATAAAACCATGACTAAATCCAAACTGATCCATAGGAGGGTAAAATGTCGGTTTTCTTCATTAAAACTTCTCAGCTCAAATTTATACTAAAGCATATCCAGGAATTTAAAAAAAGGTTTTGATGATATTTGCTTTCTAGTTTAATAAGTTTTAATACTGAATAGGTTAAATTAATACAAAATAACATAAAATGCTAATATTTATTGAGTATTTACTTTGTACCCAGTATGATCTTAAGTAATTTACTGGGATTATTTTATTTTAGTTTAACAATGCAGGTAGCTACTATAATCGTCCCTATTTTACACTTGAGGAAACAGGCTAAGAGAGATTAAATTAGTGGCCCAAGGTCAGAAAGCTCGTAATTATTGAAACCAGGGTATGATTCTGTGTAACGTGAGGGTTCAAGCCCTTACCAGTGATGCATGTTGCCTCTTATTTCATTAATTTAAATTGGTCATTTGGGTTAATCACATAGAAGATGACGTTCCCTTTTGTTTTTGTATGACTTACATTCTTCAACATTTTTCATCCACAGTGTGATAAAATAATATCATGTTCATTCTCTTCTATACCTTTACATTTGTATTTCCCTCTGGCCTTTATAAATAAAACAAACAATTTCAATAGCAAATCCTTGCGTGAAGTGAGTTAATGAATCTGACTCCTCCCATTTTCCTATTGCAACCCAAGGACTTTGAGGTTCATCATAATATCTACCTATAGGCCAGCAATAATTTTCATGATTGGGTAACTCTAGTACTATAGATATGAAAATGTAATACTATATTTTTTTAAAAATTACTTCTATTTTAGTAGATCTCTATATAACTACCTTCTGGAATAACAATATCATGTGGATTATTTTTTCTAATTAAAATATTAAATCCTTATTTAAAGACTGCTGTTCATTTGGCTATTTATTTACACATTACGTGTGAGCCTCTGTTTGGAATTTGTTAGTTTCTATACATCTGCTCCATGAGCTATTTGTATGTGAAAGTTGCTGCTTTATAAGAACATTTGCCTTTACGTGTTGCTATTTTATTATTGCTATATTTAATTGGAATGCCTCTATTGTGTAACCAGAAAGAGTTTTCCAAACTTGGGAATGTTTGCATCACATAGTATAGAGACGTTTATTTATTTATTTAATTTCATTTCCCTAAGATATCAACTTTGATTAATAATTATATACAGGCTTTGTTCTTCTTATCTGGGTGTCAACAGTAATTGGAATCCATATCCATATCCTACCTTGCAATCATGCTGCAAAAGGCCAATAAATTCCCGCTGAGTGTGTTACTTGTTAAATTTAGTGCATTACATTCAGGGTAATGAATAAAAGCAGTGGACCGTTACCGTCTGGCTGGCTGAGGAAGGTTAGAACAGCCAGACTCCCCTGAGGCCTTGAGCCAGCTTAAAAACGGTGACAGGCAGAATCAAGGGAGTCCCCAAGCATCACAGTTCAGTTTGTCTCCCTTAATTTCCTCTTCTGTAGAGACTCAGGCTGTAGGGAGGTGAGGTAATCTTATCCATTAATTCACCACACTTTCATAAAATGCTGCGTGCTCTGGTTTCATTAACAAGCAAATACAGTTTAGATAAATAGTTATGTATTTACATTTGAGTAGGGAAGTGAGAATGCTACTGAATGTAAACAAGTGGCTACACCTTCATGCAGTTCATTTTGCATATCCACATATGTCTATTGTGTATTCATTTGTCTGTATTAAAAATGCACATAGATATTTTTGTGAGTGAATAATCAATAAAGCAAGCCCCGTAGGTATATATGTCTACCTACCTCCATCTCATATTTATTAAATACACATAAGCAGTCACTGAAAAAAGGACTGCAAGATTGCTAAGGCTACTTACAACTGTTTCTTAATAAATAAATACATGCTTCATATAAAAATATTATTTTTAAAACTGTAATGTAAAAATTTCAGATGTATGGTAAATATGCAAATGCAACGATATTAGAAAAAACTGGTCTACATTCTCAGTTTACTGTTTACAGTTGTGAGAACTGAGTGAGAGTCCTTATTCTCCCAGTGTAATAATTATTACACATTATGCTTCCTGCCAAAACTAGCTGACTGCCTTAGTCCTTTGAGCTGTTGTGAATATCAATATCAATTCAAAAGCAACTATTTAATAACAACTTTCTTAAAGAAAGGAAGAAAATATAATTTTATGAAATGACCACTTTTATTATTCTTGAGTGTCTCAGAAAATTTAGTGTAAAGTGTCCTTTGCTATCCAGGATATAACAGCTGGTTCCAGATAACATGGTATGTCTCATTAGAGAGATACTAGATCTAATTATGCAACATATAAGCGAGATCATTATAGAAACATTATCTCGATGAGGTAAGTAAAGTACATGTGAAATCTAACTCTGCTGTTTGAAAGAATTTTTGAAAGCAAATGTAAGGAATTAATGATTACTTAAGTGTATGAAGAAAGCTGTTGCAAACTACTTATGAATCTTTGACATGTAATGAAAAAATATAATAGAATGATAAGTACCCTGATTATTTGTGCTAGAGATAAAAATGAACTTCTGGGCAAATATCTTTTGCTACCGACAAATTTTTTTTCTAAACATAGTAAAAATGAGTGCCTTTTCATAGCATTTCTACTGTGTCAGAAATTCTCAAACTTTAGAGTGTAACTGAAACACAGAGAGGGCTTATTAAAACAAAGATTGCCGGTCTCCAATCTCAGATTCTGTTCAATAAGGCTAGGTAGAGCCAGAAAATTTGCATTTCTAAAATTCCCAACTGGTGTTCATGTTGCTGGCCCAGGTCCACTATTTGAGAACCACTGCACTATGTGAAAATCGCTAAAGAAGACGCTTAACTTACATTATCTTCTTGATTATTTTTCTGTAAGATGCAAGTCCATGGATTCTATTCTGTTAGGTATTTTGCTTTCTTTCCTTTTTATTTTTTAGAGACAAGGACTCACTGTGTTGCCCAGGCTGGTATTGAACTCCTGGGCTCAAGTGGTCTTCTCACTTCAGCCTCCCAAAGTGCTGGGATTACAGGTATGAGCCACCATGCCCAGCTTGCTTGATATTTTTCAGTTAAGCTCTCTATCTATCTTTGAAAATCTAGATTCCCTTACAAATAAATCTATCTTCAAAATATAGTTAAGACTATATGCTGGTCGGGCGCAGGGGCTCATACCTGTAATCGCAGCACTATGGGAGGCTGAAGCTGGCGGATCACTAAGTCAGAAGTTTGAGACCAGCCTGACCAACATGGTGAAACCCCGTTTCTACTAAAAATACAAAAATTATCCAGGTGTGGTGGTGGGCACCTGTAATCCCAGCTACTCAGGAGACTGAGGCAGGAGAATCGCTTGAACCTGGGAGGCAGAGGTTGCAGTGAGCTGAGATCGCGCCACTGCACTCCAGCCTGGGTGACAGGGCGAGACCCCATCTCGAAAAAACAGAAAAAAAAAAAAGAGGCTATATGCCAAGCATTAGGCATATTTATAATAGCATATTTATAAACAACAGCACAAATAATAAAATGAATAGATATTACCAGCTTAATAATTGACTTAGCAAGGAAGAGGCCAGGAATAATTAGAGGTTTCAGCTCTACAATGCTAATTTTGCTTACTCTTATCTGTAGACGTTGTCTTTTTCCTAAGAAGACTGAGTTTGTTTACTAAGTTTATTAACTCTGTTCATATCAATTTTAAATTGATCAAAAAGTAGCTACTGGGTCAAATTCTTGATATAGAAAAACGATTATGATCTGTTTTCCAAGTTGATTTTAACTAAGCGATTTGACTCACTCTTGTCTCCATCTTCACAGCAAAACAGAGCGTGACACTCCCAATCATCTGCATGCTGGAAATGAGGAAATGGTTATTGAATGATACAAGTGCTTTTCGATCATTTAGAAAGTTCTGTTTCCCAAGATCGTTTTTTTTTTTTTTTTTTTTTTTTTTGAGACGGTGTCTTGCTCTGTCACCCAGGCTGGAGTGCAGTGGTGCAATCTCGGCTCACCACAACCTCCGCCTCCTGTGTTCAACCGATTCTCCTGCCTCAGCCTCCCGAGTGGCTGAGACTACAGGCATGTGCCACCATGCCCGGCTAATTTTTGTATTTTTAGTAGAGACAGGGTTTCACTATGTTGGCCAGGCTGGTCTCAAACTCCTGACCTCGTGATCCACCCGCCTTGGACTCCCAAAGTGCTGGGATTACAGTTGTGAGCCACTGTGCCCGGCCTAGCAAGATCACTTTTTAAGTATCCAGAAAAGCTCTTTCTTATGTTGAATTATGTCCAGAGGCATAACTAGACTGAAGGTTTAGACTCCATTCATTCTCCTATGTTTTTGTTCTTAACTGCATTCTGCAGTCAAATCAGGAGCTTTAGAAAATACTGATGCCTGGCTCTCAACCAGAGAGAACTGAATTGAATTGGTCTGGTGAGTAGACACAGGTCATTAGGATCTTTAAAAAATCTTCTCATGTGATTACAATGTGTAGCTGAGAGTTTGAGACCAATGTTTACCGTTATTTACAGGTGAATTCATTAAAAGAGCTAACAACAATGAAGTTAATGTACGCATCTCACCTCTCAAGAGTATTAACAGGCCAGGCGTGTTGGCTCATACCTGTAATCCCAGCACTTTGGGAGGCCAAGGCGGGCGTATCACCCGAGATAAGTTCAAGACCAGCCTGACCAACATGGTGAAACTCCGTCTCTACTAAAAATACAAAATTAGCCAGGCATGGTGGTGCATCCCTGTAATCCCAGCTACTCGGCGGGCTGAGGCACAAGAATTGCTTGAACCCGGGAGGCAGAGGTTGCGGTGAGCCGAGATCCTGCCATTGTACTCCAGCGTGGGCAACAGGAATGAAACTCTGTCTCAAAAAAATAAATAAATAAAAATAAGTATTAACGCATGGGAAATCATAAAGTTTTCATTCTGAGTAGTGTGTCTTTGAATGTTTTGACCACGCAGAGATGGGATTATCATGGTAAAATCCACTCTATGGATTTACCATAATCTTGGTGGTAACGTGTTAACAGAAGCAATATTTATTATGAGAGTTAAAGTTTCATTTGGTTTAGGTTCATATTTTCTTTCTCCTGTTGGTCTGCAATGGCTCCCTAACAGAATTCCAGAGAGCATATGATGTGCTAGGCTCTGTGTAGGGGACAGGAACACAGTGGTAAACCAACGTAAAGGTAAGTTTCTAGAATAATTAGTAATATGTTTAGAATAAATACAAATATGAAAATCATTGGAAAATTAAAAGATTTAAATGTTTAAAAAAGATTTACAAATCAACAATAATTTGATGTTAAAATATAGATTATATTGACAAAAAGTAGAAAGGGAATGTGGATGTGAAGAGAGGGAATAAAAGGAGTATAAAAGGAAAGATGTATTAATATTTTTGTCCTAATTGGGCAGGGAAAACTGTGCTGCTTCATTCTTGGCTTTGATACTAACATAGGTATAAAGTATAAGAAATATATGTAGACATTTTAAGGAGACATACAAAATAAATATAAAATATAAACATTGTGTATAATTATCAAATAACTAGTCAAGAATCATATAATTTAAATAACTAAAATCAAGGTAATAAAAGACAAAGTTAATAACTGTTATTTAAAAAGATTTGTACCCTACAAACAGAAACTATACATTTTTCAAGCATCTATGATTTACCAAAATAGACTAGTATTAGTTAAGAACAAGATAATAAAAATAAATAACAGAAATTTCAGGAATTACATAAGGTCACAACTTAATAATACAAAAAAATAATCTTTTCATAAAAACATTCCCCAAAAATATTAAAAACAAACAACAAATCAATAACAACATTAAAATAAGCAAAACCATTTGCCTAAATAACTGTTGTGACAAAAGGCAAACTAAACCATAATTGTAGGCCATTTAAGAACCTTCTAAATTACAGCACCACGTTTCAACACTGATGTATTACCAAAGCTGTTCTTAGAGACAAATTCATAGGCTTTAACAGTCTATTAAAAAGAAGTGTAAAAGAATCATGTCTTTATCACAGGAACTTAACTGGACTACAATAAAGCAAAGATGAAACTTAGAAACAGAAGGAACACAAATTTAATTGCATTAGAGAAATTGGAAAATCAACAAGTAAATCACAGAACTAATATTTTTAAAGAAAAAAATTCTTTACTATTTTAAAAGGAATAAGAAGCAAAAAAATGAAAAAGAATACAACATGCAGAAAATTTTTTAAAAATACTGAGGGTAATATTTAAGAAGGTAATTGCAAATTTCTAGAAGAAATGCTAGCAAATGTAATTTGTATAGGATGTTAAAACAATACTTAATAATGCATTACTACTTTATCTTAGCAATACATAGATGATTTCAATAATCAATTTATAATATTTGACTATATATAGCAGCATTCTATCTCTCCATGTATTCAAGTTTTCTTATAGGACTCATAAATATGTTTTAATAGACTTCTGGCAAGTTTATACTTTTGTGAAAATTAGAAAGATTTTTTTCCATTACATTTTTTACCTGGTTATTGCTGAATTGGAAGAGTCACAAAATTCCACACACACAACTTGGATGTAAACAAAAAATACAGCACACATAATCTGGTCTTTTTCTGAATTCCACGTCCAAAATTTGGCAGAAAAAAAAAGTGTTCAATCTCCTGTGGCTCTACTCTGATCTACTATACTAAAAAATACTTAGTCTTTTTGTGTTGCATTTTTTCCCCCTTCCCCATTATCTCCTCCTAAGCCTTGCCTGGGAATTGCAAGCCCACTAGAGATCCTATTCTGTCACTAAGCAAAATCTGATTTACAATTTTGGCTAAGGAGAGGGAACATATTAAAACATATCAACAATTTTAGAATCAATATTATTAAATTTCATGTAGGTTTTAGAAATGTTTTACTTGTATACTTTAGACTTCATTTTATAAAATTACAGTTTTAAAACTTTTTACATTTTTAGGAAATACATGTTAGCTAAAAAACTGTGTTTTGCTCCCTGCTACGTTTGCTTATCCTATCCTTCATTACTCCTTGGATTTTAGTCTAACTGGTCTTGGGACATGCCTCTTCCCCACAAACACCCCCACCACCATACCACATTGCTGTGACACATTTAGCTTATTAATGTGGTAAGAGTGGAGCTCACTTACAGAATTTTTGCAGACTAGACATTAGGCTACAGGCCTTCACCATGGAGCAGAAAAGTGGTATCTCAAACCTCATCCACAAAGGTTGATCTAGTCCAAGCCCCTCTCCAGGTTCATGTTCATGTACAGCTTTGTTCTTATTGTAACAACCTACATTTTAGAATAGGCAACGAAGACCATTACCAAGAGCAGTAGGAGGGGCAACCTTCGGCTGTTTGTTTTTCAGGATCTCAACTTGTGAACTTACTCTTCTCTTCACAGAATGGGATAACTGCCTGGCACTCACCAAGCTACACTTGAAGAGGATCAATCCATGTCATCATGTCCCCAATTTCATAGCACCAAGTATTTTGTTTATTCACAAATGCCCTATTATGGACATCTAGCAAACAATGATACCTCAAAAAAGGAGATGTGCATAAATTTTCATGGAATAAGGTATAAAGCCCAACTCTCAATACATACTAATCATAACAGGAGTCTAGGAAATATTCTGAAATAAATGGGAATGCAGAATGTGTCAGGCCTCTGAGCCCAAGCTAAGCCATCATATCCCCTGTGACCTGCACGTACACATCCAGATGGCCGGTTCCTGCCTTAACTGATGACATTCCACCACAAAAGAAATGAAAATGGCCTGTTCTTGCCTTAACTGATGGCATTATCTTGTGAAATTCCTTCTCCTGGCTCATCCTGGCTCAAAAGCTCCGCAACTGAGCATCTTGTGACCCCCACTCTTGCCTGCCAGAGAACAACCGCACTTTTTCCTTTACCTACCCAAATCCTATAAAACAGCCCCACCCCTATCTCCCTTTGCTGACTCTCTTTTTGGACTCAGCCTGCCTGCACCCAGGTGATTAAAATCTTTATTGCTCACACAAAGCCTGTTTGGTGGTCTCTTCACAGGGACACGCATGAAATTTGGTGCCATGACTCGGATCCGGGGATCTCCCTTGAGAGATCAATCCCCTGTCCTCCTGCTCTTTGCTCCATGAGAAAGATCCACCTACAACCTCTGGTCCTCAGACCAACCAGCCCAAGGAACATCTCACCAATTTTAAATCCGGTAAGCGGCCTCTTTTTACTCTCTTCTCCAACCTCCCTATCCCTCAACCTCTTTCTCCTTTCAATTTTGGCGCCACACTTCAATCTCTCCCTTCTCTTAATTTCAATTCCTTTCATTTTCTGGTAGAGATAAAGGAGACACGTTTTATCCGTGGACCCAAAACTCCGACGCTGGTCACGGACTAGGGAAGGCAGCCTTCCCTTAGTGTTTAATCATGGCAGGGACGCCTCTCTGATTATTCACCCAGGTTTCAGAGGTGTCAGGCCATGCAGGGATGCCTGCCTTGGTCCTTCACCCTTAGCGGCAAGTCCCGCTTTTCTGGGGGACGGGCAGGAAACCCGACCTCTTATCTCTGCACCCCAACCCCTTATTTCCACACCCCGACGCCTTCTCTGCTTTTCTGGAGGGCAAGAACCCCCCACCCCTTCTCTGTGTCTCTACTCTCTTTTCTCTGGAATTGTCTCCTTCACTATGGGCAAGCTTCCACCTTCCATTCCTCCTTCTTCTCCCTTAGCCTGTGTTCTCAAGAACTTAAAACCTTTTCAACTCTCACCTGACCTAAAATCTAAGCTCTTATTTTCTTCTGCAATGCCGCTTGACCCCAATACAAACTTGACAGTAGTTCCAAATAGCCGGAAAATGGCACTTTCAATTTTTCCATCCTACAAGATCTAAATAATTCTTGTTGTAAAATAGGCAAACGGTCTGAGGTGCCTGATGTCCAGGCATCTTTTGCACATCAGTGCCTCCCTAGTCTCTGTTCCCAGTGCAACTCATCCCAAATCTTACTTCTTTCCCTCCCACCTGTCCCCTCAGTCCCAACCCCAAGCATCGCTGACTCTTTCTAATCTTCCTTTTCTACAGACCCATCTGATCTCTCCCCTCCTCGCCAGGCCGAGCTAGGTCCTAATTCTTCCTCAGCCTCCACTACTCCACCCTATAATCCTTTTATCACCTCCCCTCCTCACACCCTGTCTGGCTTACAGTTTCTTTCCGCGACTAGCCCTCCCCCACCTGCCCAGCAATTTCCTCTTGAAAAGGTGGCTGGAGCTAAAGGCATAGTCAAGGTTAATGCTCCTTTTTCTTTATCCTAAATCAGATAGCATTTAGGCTCTTTTTCATCAAATATAAAAACCCAGCCCAGTTCATGGCTCGTTTGGCAGCAACCCTGAGATGCTTTACAGCCCTAGACCCTAAGAGGTCAAAAGGCTGTCTTATTCTCAATAAACATTTTATTACACAATCTGCTCCCAACATTAAATAAAACTCCAAAAATTCAATTCCGGCCCTCAAACTCCACAACAGGACTTAATTAACCTCGCCTTCAAGGTGTACAATAATAGAAAAAAAGTTGCAATTCCTTGTCTCCACTGTGAGACAAACCCCAGCCACATCTCCAGCACACAAGAACTTCCAAACGCCTAAACCTCAGTGGCCAGGCGTTCCTCCAGAACTGCCTCCCCCAGGACCTTGCTACAAGTGCCAGAAATCTGGCCACCAGGCCAAGGAATGCCCGCAGCCTGGGATTCCTCCTAAGCCGTGTCCCATCTGTGCGGGACCCCATTGGAAATAGGACTGTTCAACTCACGTGGCAGCCACTCCCAGAGCCCCTGGAACTCTGGCCCAAGGCTCTCTGACTGACTCCTTCTCAGATCTTCTCGGCTTAGTGGCTGAAGACTGATGCTGCCCGATCGCCTCGGAAGCCCCATAGACCATCACGGACGCCGAGCTTCAGGTAACTCTCACGGTGGAAGGTAAGCCCGTCCCCTTCTTAATCAATACGGAGGCTACCCACTCCACATTACCTTCTTTTCAAGGGCCTGTTTCCCTTGCCTCCATAACTGTTGTGGGTATTGACGGCCAGGCTTCTAAACCTCTTAAAACTCTCCAACTCTGGTGCCAACTTAGACAATACTCTTTTAAGCACTCCTTTTAGTTATCCCCACCTGCCCAGTTCCCTTATTAGGCCGAGACACTTTAACTAAGTGATATGCTTCCCTGACTATTCCTGGACTACAGCTGCATCTCATTGCTGCCCTTCTTCCCAATCCAAAGCCTCCTTTGCGTCCTCCTCTTGTATCCCCCAACCTTAACCCACAAGTATAAGATACCTCTACTCCCTCCTTGGTGACCGATCATGCACCCCTTACCATCTCATTAAAACCTAATCACCCTTACCCCGCTCAATGCCAATATCCCATCCCACAGCATGCTTTGAAAGGATTAAAGCCTGTTATCACTCGCCTGCTACAGCACGGCCTTTTAAAGCCTATACACTCTCCTTACAATTCCCACATTTTACCTGTCCTAAAACCAGACAAGCCTTACAAGTTAGTTCAGGATCTATGCCTTATCAACCAAATTGTTTTGCCTATCCACCCTGTGGTGCCCAACCGGTACACTCTTTTGTCCTCAATACCTTCCTCCACAACTCACTATTCTGTTCTTGATGTTAAAGATGCTTTTTCCACTATTCCCCTGAACCCCTCGTCCCAGCCTCTCTTTGCTTTCACCTGGACTGACTCTGACACCCATCAGTCTCAGCAACTTACCTGGGCTGTGCTGCCACAAGGTTTCAGGGACAGCCCTCATTACTTCAGCCAAGCTCTTTCTCATGATTTACTTTCTTTCCACCCCTCCGCTTCTCACCTTATTCAATATATTGATGACCTTCTTCTTTGTAGCTCCTCCTTTGAATCTTCTCAATGAGACACACTCCTGCTCCTTCAGCATTTATTCTCCAAAGGATATCGGGTATCCCCCTCCAAAGCTCAAATTTCTTCTCCATCCGTTACCTACCTTGGCATAATTCTTCATAAAAACACACGTGCTCTCCCTGCTGATCGTGTCTGGCTAATCTCCAAAACCCCAATCCCTTCTACAAAACAACAACTCCTTTCCTTCCTGGGCATGGTTGGATACTTTTGCCTTTGGATACCTGGTTTTGCCATCCTAACAAAACCGTTATATAAACTCACAAAAGGAAACCTAGCTGACGCCATAGATCCTAAATACTTTCCCCACTCCTCTTTCCATT
This sequence comes from Pan troglodytes, assembly GCF_028858775.2. Classification (NCBI taxonomy): domain Eukaryota; kingdom Metazoa; phylum Chordata; class Mammalia; order Primates; family Hominidae; genus Pan; species Pan troglodytes. The sequence continues at coordinate 17,691,440 of NC_072420.2, forward strand.
CCTTGAAGACAGCTTTAGAGACTGCCCCCACTCTAGCTCTCCCTGACTCATCCCAACCCTTTTCATTACACACAGCTGAAGTGCAGGGCTGTGCAGTTGGAATTCTTACATAAGGACCAGGATCGCGTCCTGTAGCCTTTTTGTCCAAACAACTTGACCTTACTGTTTTAGGCTGGCCATCATGTCTCCGTGCGGCGGCTGCTGCTACCCTAATGCTTTTAGAGGCCCTTAAAATCACAAACTATGCTCAACTCACTCTCTACAGCTCTCATAATTTCCAAAATCTATTTTCTTCCTCACACCTGATGCATATACTCTCTGCTCCCCGGCTCCTTCAGCTGTACTCACTTTTTGTTGAGTCTCCCACAATTACCATTGTTCCTGGTGCGGACTTCAATCCAGCCTCCCACATTATTCCTGATGCCACACCTGACCCTCATGACTGTATCTCTCTGATCCACCTGATGTTCACTCCATTTCCCCACATTTCCTTCTTCCCTGTTCCTCACCCTGATCACGCTTAGTTTATTGATGGCAGTTTCACCAGGCCTAATCGCCACACACCAGCAAAGGCAGATTATGCTATAGTACAAGCCACTAGCCTGCTATAACCTCTCATTTCCTTTCCGTTGTGGAAATCTATCCTAAAAGAAATAACTTCTCAGTGTTCCACCTGCTATTCTACTACTTCTCAGGGATTATTCAGGTCCTCTTCCTTCCCTACACATCAAGCTCAGGGATTTGCCCCCACCCAGGACTGGCAAATTAGCTTTACTCAACATGCCCCGACTCAGGAAACTAAAATACCTCTTGGTCTAGGTAGACACTTTCACTGGATAGGTAGAGGCCTTTCTCACAGGGTCTAAGAAGGCCACCACTGTCATTTCTTCCCTTCTGTCAGACATAATTCCTCGGTTTGGCCTTCCCACCTCTATACAGTCCGATAGCAGAGCGGCCTTTATTAGTCAAATCAGCCAAGCATTTTTTCAGGCTCTTAGTATTCAGTGAAACCTTTGTATCCCTTACAGTCCTCAGTCTTCAGGAAAAGTAGAACAGACTAATGGTCTTTTGAAAACACACCTCACCAAGCTCAGCCACCAACTTAAAAAGGACTGGACAATACTTTTACCACTTTCCCTTCTCAGAATTCAGGCCTGTCCTCAGAATGCTACAAGGTACAACCCACTTGAGCTCCCATATAGACGCTCCTTTTTATTAGGCCCCAGTCTCATTCCAGACACCAGACCAACTTGGACTGTGCCCCAAAAAACTTGTCATTCCTATTATCTTCTGTCTAGTCATACTCCTATTCACCGTTCTCAACTACTCATACATGCCCTGCTCTTGTTTACACTGCCGGTTTACACTGTTTCTCCAAGCCATCACAGCTGATATCTCCTGGTGCTATCCCCAAACTGCCACTCTTAACTCCCTCTTAAAGTAAATAAATAATCTTTGCTGGCAGGACTATGCTGAATCTCCTTAGGCACTCTCTAATTAGATGTCCTAGGTCCTCCCAATTCTTAGACCTTTAATACCTGTTTTTCTCCTTCTCTTATTCTGTTTTTCAATTCATACAAAACTGTATCTAGGCCATCATCAATAATTCTAAATGACAAATGTTTCTTCTAACAACCCCACAATATCACCCCTTACCACAAAATCTTCCTTCAGCTTAATCTCTCCCACTGTACGTTCCCACGCTGCCCCTAATCCCGCTCCAAGCAGCCCTGAGAAACATCGCTCATTATCTCTCCATACCACCCCCAAAAAATTTCACCGTCCCAACACTTCAACACTATTTCATTTTATTTTTCTTATTAATATAAGAAGACAGGAATGTCAGGCCTCTGAGCCCAAGCTAAGCCATCATAGCCCCTGTGACCTGCACATACACATCCAGATGGCCGGTTCCTGTCTTAACTGATGACATTCCACCACAAAAGAAGTGAAAATGGCCTGTTCTTGCCTTAACTGATGGCATTATCTTGTGAAATTCCTTCTCCTGGCTCATCCTGGCTCAAAAGCTCCCCTACTGAGCACCTTGTGACCCTCACTCCTGCCTGCCAGAGAACAACCCCCTTTTTCCTTTACCTACCCAAATCCTATAAAACAGCCCCACCCCATCTCCCTTTGCTGACTCTCTTTGGACTCAGCCCGCCTGCACCCAGGTAATTAAATCTTTATTGCTCACACAAAGCCTGTTTGGTGATCTCTTCACAGGGATGCGCATGAAAGAACGTGCCACAGAAAATGAGACACCTCAATGAGGGTAGGTTTGAAATACCAATTTAAAGCAGACTTTCACCGTTTGGCCAGGCTATAAACATTAAAAATCCATAACTAAGATCTTACTATATATTCAGGCATTTTAAGAACTCTGCATATATAATTACATTTGACCCTTCTAATGCCTTTATCAGATAGGTTCTATTATTGCTCTTTTTTAAATAAAGAAGATAAACTTTGAAGAGATTAATAAATTAATAAATTGGTCCTCCATGACACAGATTAATAAATAGCAGAATCTTGATTCAAATTCTATTTTGTCCTCGATTTTAACTTCATAATCATAATGTTATAATGTTGTTTCATGTTGTTTTATGTTACTTTAATGGATTGCAAAAGGTTAAAACCCAATTTATATTAGTTTAAGAAAAAGCAGAAATCATAGAGGGTACCGTTAGGGTACTTCCCCCTTTCTATGAGGGGTTTCATAGAAACCAAGTACAGGAATGCAGCTGGGCCTCAGGAATATCAGAATCCAGGGAATAAAGACTGACCAAACTTAGTTTCCACCTCTGCCCCAGCCACCTGACCCCCTTCCACCACACTCCACTAGTTCCCTCCACCTCCGCTCTACCCCCCACTGTCTTACTTCCATCCACTTAGTAGAAAACATAGTTACTGTGAGCTTTATATCTTTTAGTCCAAATATTCAATGCCCAAAAACAGTTGCTTGACCTTTTTTTTTTTTTTTTTTTTTTTTTCTAATCACAAACAACACTAATTGTGGGGATGGAAAACTTTGGCCAGGTATAAGTCATTGTCCATTCTAAAACAATTATCTATTCAGTCTCTTAAATCAAGAATATTTTGAGAATGTTTTTTATATGTCTGACACTGTCTTTAGTACTGTGAATCCAGCAGTGAACCAGACAAACAAGATCTTATATTCTATAGAGAGAGACAGGGAATAAGTAAGTTAAAATATATAATAAATATCCAAGAGGCAAATATATATATAAGATAAATACATAAGCTGATTTCAAATAGTACTACATTAAAACAAGGTAATATATAGCAAATGATTGATGGGGCAGAGGAGTGGAGGTCAATATTAGATATATAAGAGAATATTTATCTGAGATAACATCTGAATAGAGACCCAGATGACAAGAAAAAAACAGCTATCAAAAAATCAAGAAAGGTGATGGCAGGTAGAGAGGATGAAAGGTACAAACGCAATGAACTGAGAATATTAGACAGCCAGGATGGCTAGAACCTAGTAAGCAAATGGGAAAAAATGTAGAGAATAAGTTAGAGGCAGGGAGGCAGATAGGGACTAAAATTACATATGGGAGGCTCTGTAAGGCATTTGAATGTTATTCATGTGGAAAAAGTTATAGCCAAAGGGAGGATGCTATGATTTTCTCAAGTTGGGTTAGGTACCCCTTGGGTTATGTTTTAATTTGACTGCTTTTGTTGCAGCCAGAAGGTTGTAGAATGAGGTGGAGTATTTCCCATGGGAGCTGTGGTTCTGGGCAGATAAAACAATGCACAATTCTATTCTCTTCACAATTCTGTTCAAGTACTTCTGTTATAAATCCCCTTAACAGTCAGTGCCCCCATTGTCAATCACAGTGGCCACTGCTCTTCCAAAACCAGCTTTATCTAGGTTTTATTTTCTACCAGTTTTCAATATCTTAAATTTTCTTCCCTTTTATACAATTTTAAGGCTGTTTAAAAGGGCTAGCTCAATTGGAATATGCATAACTTTCCAATGTTGGAAAGTGATCTTTGCTATGCTGATCATTGATTGATTACCTGACAGTCAACACCTATTTGAATCACTGTCTCTTGCCTCTAAGCATTGGCTTCCAAGTAGATTTCACTGGGCTTTGTATTTTAAAGTTTCCTATTTTCCAAG